>NC_060288.1:19847755-19940972 GCF_021613505.1 Equus quagga | reverse complement strand
CCATCAGATGCATCCCACAAAGAAGTCAGATCTTCCATCCCAAGGTGCTTGCTGCAGCCAGCTTGGGAAGAAATCAACGCATACAATGCAGACACGAATATTCAGGGGCTAAAGTTTATCAGGTTTTTTTTTCCTGCCAATTAAGTATGTTTGCAATTCCATCTGCAAAAACTACCAGTAAGCTGAATTGTCATGCATTACCTGACACTCTATTTCCATTTTGCTCTATGAACAAAGACTGGAATTTAATTTCCAAGGATGGCCCAAGCACAGATGATCAATGAAATGGTTACTTTCTTAGGAATGAAGAAATAGCAATGCAAGTCCCTAAGGATAAGTCAGTCATAATAAGAGAAAAAAATGATTTAAGAAAAAGTACAGGGGCTAAAGCCTCACAAGGCAGTTCTACGTTCAAAGAAAGTTGAAAGACAAAATAGGATGAAGATAGGTTTTTTGGGGGGGTTTTCTTTTAAGATTGGCACCTGAGCTAACAACTGTTGCCAATATTTTTCTTTTCTGGTTTTTCTCCCCAAATCCGCCCAGTACATAGTTGTATATTTTAGTTGTGGGTCTTTCTAGTTGTGGCATGTGGGATGCTGCCCCAGCGTGGCCTGACAAGCGATGACATGTCTGCACCCAGGATCCAAACCACCGAAACCTTGGGCTGCCAAATTGGAGCACGCAAACTTAACCACTTGGCCATGGGGCCAGCCCCATGAAGATAGATTAATAAAGAGCTTCCTGCACGGTTATCGATAAAAATACTTCTCCACAGAAATTAGTGGCTTTTGTTTTGATTGGCTTTTTATTAGTAGTTGTAACTCTTTCCATTTCCTGGATCAATGAGTCCGAAATTGGATGTTAGTGGCCACATGGGTACTATAACTCAGGTAGCTCTTGAGAATAAGCAATTAAAACAGATTAGGGAATGGCTTCTCATCATAGCTGTGAGCTAAGTATCCAGAAACCAGGCTTCTCCTAGGCCCTGCTGTGAAATAGAAAAAGTTGACGCTGAGCTGGGGAGAGGGGTCCTTCCACACCCAATTTCTGGCCCTTCTTTCTGTTTCATCTCTTTTCTGTTCTCATGGACTCTCAAGTTAAAATGAATTAGGTTTGGTCACCCGAAGGAATTGACAGCTGGTAACAGCGTAATGTGTTATCTCTCCCACTGGTATTTGCACTTTGATAGAAAATAATGCCTTAATTCAAAAGAATGAATTGTTCGGGAAAGGCTAAAAGAGATGAGGGGGTGGGGGAGGGCAGGTGCTTAGCCGCCTGTTGCTCGCTGGGCTAGCTCATAGAATTAGCTCAGAAAGGACCCGGCCCATCAATTCTCAAAGTGCAGGCCCTGGATGCCTCAGAGACCTTGAGAGCCTGTCAGCAGTTGTGCAATCGCAGGCCCTCCAGGACCAGTTCAACAGACTCCATCTCTTATCAACAGAGTAATTAAGAATTGCCTTTGAGAAAATCGGCAAAGTCACGTAGCCAGGGCATGTGCAAAAGGAGAAATCTTGACCTGAAATGACCCCAGAACCCAAGATTCTCCTTCCCACAGAACCCAAGGAAGGACATGACTGGAACTTGAAAGTCAGACTCTTATTGGAAGTGAGGGGTCCCTCATTCAGGAAGATCCAGTGTTGAAATTCCTTCCTCACCTCGTCAAAAATGTTTAGAACCCCATCATAGAAGTTTAGAACCTGTCACAAACGTTTAAAACCTTACCATAAATCCTTGGAGCCCACCAAACAAAACCTGCCCCAGCAGCATTTCCACGTGCCAGCCTGTTCTCCCTAACCTCTCAAATTTCACCCCAAATCCTGAATCAAGGAGACAGATCTGAGGGCACATGCCCCCTGTTCTCTCTGCAGATCCATCTCACAGAATGAAGCCGATTTCTTTTCCCAAAAGCATAATTAACTGTGTTTTTTCATGCACGTCAGGCAGAGAACCCCAGTTTTGTGTGGTAACAGCTATATGAGGCCAAACTACTTTCATAATAATATTAAAATGTCATTTGCCATTTTTACTCTCATTCTCTCACAAACACATTGGAGTTTTCCAGAAGATTCATGCTGTAGAGTGTCACAACAGATTGAATGCAGAAACAGGGGAATCCAGACATCTATGAAGTCACACATTAAAGAGATTTCCAAATGTAAAACAATCCTTCTTTTCTCAGTAAGCTTTTTTTGGTTTTTGAATTCTAAAAAAAATTAATAAAAAATTTTAAATAAGTTCAAAATAAAAATTAAACAAATTTAGAAAGTAAGTAAACTAAATAAATTTAAATTAAAAATTTTAAATAAATTGTAAATGTTTTAAAAACAAAAATCTTTAATAAAAAATGTCCTGCTTATTTTACATGTGTTGGTTATTTTGCTATTTTATATTAATGAATATTTTCTAAATGTCTCCATTTTAAATTATAATAACATAAATATATACTTACATACTTGTTTATGAATATATATATTTCTTTATATTTTTACATATGTCCTATATAAACTAAAGTTCTTTAGAGTCCGTAATAATTTTTAAAGAATGTAAAGAATTTCTGAGGCCAAAATATTTGAGAACCCCTGAACTGGACAGGCTTGCTGTGCCCCTGACAGTCCTATGCACGTTATCCCTTTAATAATTCTGGGGGATCTTTGAACCACACAACGTTATCAAAACTGCATCCTCTATTTGAGGAGGCCAGTAAAGAAGAAAGGGAGGGAAAGAAAAAAAGGAAGAAGGAAGAAAGGAAAGGGAAAGGCAGATGAAGGAAGTAGAGAGAATCTAATAAACCGCGTGTAGGGATGTGCGCTCTAGGGCCCACTGAGTTGTGAACTTAATGCCCACCATGTTTGTAGTCAATGCTGAGCTGTACTTATTATTAAAATGCTTCAAATATACAGGCTACATCCTGGGATATTTGTCATATAAACTTGACCTGTGTTTGTTTACTAAACATGTTATAAGTAGATTTGCCCTTAAGATGTTTTGTTTGGCCTACTCGTTGCTTTCCCCAAAAATGAATTAATTGCCAACAGTTAAATTTCGAAAGTTTTATGTAAAAATTTGGTTTTCCAGTTTCTCTTGAAATTTGAAAATAACTGATCAGACAAGTTACCAAAGACCTGTAATTGGCTGGAGTTGGGGAGCCCTTCTCCCTTCCAGCGAGGCACAGACTAACCACTTCCACAGGCCTCCTTGCTCCCTCAGACTTACATCTCGTCTGCTCCATTCGTCTCTGTTACCTACTCACCTGGCAGACCACTGCGACATTGACCTCTGTCTTCAAGATAACTTTTAAATCTCTTCAGACCCATGACAAGAATGTTCTATGTGTGAACAGAAGTATAAATTGAAGAGCAAAAAAGTCACCTAATCTCATCACACAGCCCTCATCATTTTGATGTATTTTTGTAAGTAAGCAAAAGTGAGGCCATCTTGTTTCGCTAAATGGCCCCAGCCCCTCCTTTCTGTGACTACTTGCAGCTCTGCACATACTCTAAAAGATTCACATGATCCCCTAATTTATGGCCTCCCACTTATGTATGTACTCCCTGGTAGCTTGATAAATTAAAACTTTGTTCTATGAGTTTCTCTCCAGGAACAGGCTGACCACAGGCTGGAAACACACCTACAAGGTATCCATCACAGCTGACACAAGAACAGAACAATAAAAAATCCTGGAGTCTGTCATGCCTGAAGGAAACCCCCTCCTAACTGCCTGTTTTCCCTATATAACTGCCTCAAGATTTTGTAATCCTTGAAGAGGGGTTTTGAGACATTAGTCACCCATCTTCCATTTGCGAGCTAATCTAATTTAACTTCCTTTCTTGATCCCTAACTCACTGCAAGTGATTGGCTCAGACAGCCGTGAGCAGAGCGAGCCCATTGCCAGTATTTTTTCCTATGCTTAGTATTATATAGCTGTGATCACATAAGGAATATGATCACAATATCTTGTTATTTTCACTTACTATTTCAGAAGTATTTGACGCCATTAAAACCCCTTTTAAACACAGTGTTAAATGCCATATAGTATTCCATTGTGTGAATGCGACATACTTAACTTTTTTTGTTAAATTCTTAAGTTTACTATTCCCTCTTACAAATAACGGTGACAAATATCTTATGTCCCAAGTTAGCACCTAAAAATACTTATTTAACTGAAATTTGAATCCCTAAAATGTATTTCAAATGGGGTTATGTACGTTACACTGTACAGAAACATCAAATATGTGGATTTTGGCCCAAATGTTTAGGTAACACCATTCTTCATGAGACGGTGTTCTTATTTTTAAACTCCCATGACATTTTCAGGATTTTTTTGCATATCCATTAGGGCATTTTGGATTATTATGTCAAGGCAACCTTTCTAACAGGCTGCTGTTTTTTATTGTAATTAATGTCTACATGAGTGGCTTTGTGGAAGTCCTCGATAAAATTCTCAGTTTAAAAATTGAGTGTCAGACACTAAATGGACATTCAGATTGGCTGGTAATAAAACAGATGTGAGAAAGCTTTCACCGACTGAGCAAAAGGGCAGAAAATTAGCATAAAATCACTGAGTGGGAGTGACTCAGCCAGGAGACAAGCACAACCTGACAGAAAAATGAAGCATCAATTAAGACAAATCCTATCCCAGGAAAGCAAAAACATCATATATGATATCGCTCAGTAAAATGAACATATGATGAATGTGATGTATATGACAGTATTTGCATTACCTTCCCTCCAGGTTAGACGTGGATTAGTCAGAGAATGAAGACTCTAAGACAAAGACCGAGAAGAAGCCTCAGCATAAGGAAACTCACTTCAAAGTCATTCAGGCGGACAATCTAATCCTCATGGCCAACACGTGTTGAACGCAATCCAGCACAGCAGAAAGCGATTGCACAGAAGTAGGCAGAAGTGAGGAAATGACACAGTTCTGTTATCCTTCCCCTCAGAGGAACAAGGACGCGTGGTGTTTTATTAATAGGCACAATCCCTTTATGTAGGTAACCTGGTGAAGGTAATAGGGTGATTTCATGCTCTGCTGAAAAGAGGTGGGATGGCTTTCTACCCTACAGCCCTTGGTGCTCTTTCAAACACTGCATGAAGCGTATTTGCTATTCCTTTACCACAAACAGCATCTTGGTTATATGAAAGCTTCCTGCAGAAGTGTTCTGTTTATGACCAGTGTGCATTTCATATGCTCCAGGGCCTGCTGGCTCATGCTATCGTATCCAATATGGACATTGGTTAATGGAGTCACAATGACAGCAGTCTTTGTTCTTTCATACCTTTGGTCACATCTTGATACACTAATTAACACAAGACCGTTAGGTCAGTGAATTGTGAGGTTGAACTGATACCTTTTACAGTAGGAAATCTCCATGGAGAGATCTTAAGACAAGTTACCAGAACCACAAGATTCTGATGTTTTTAACTGGATTTGTTCATCACAAAGTCCTGGAGATGTATAGTCCATCCCATCTTGGTTCACAAGTGCTGTTTATTCACTCAGTTAACAAGTCTACTGAATGCCTGGTGTGTGCCAAGCACTTGCAGGCACTAAGCATAAAGCAGTAGAGAAAACAAAAAAAGTGTGACCTCTGAAGAAAAATTAAGCAGCACAGAGAGAGAGCGTGGCAGCTTGCCATTTTAAACATTATTTAGGGAAGTGATTATTATTTAGTGATCAGGGAAGGCCTCACTTAGAAGAAGCCATTTGAGTAAGACATAAAGAAGTGGGGGGAAAATCCACAAGGATATCTAAATAAATAATGTTCCAAGCAGAGGCCCAGAGGAAGGCACATAACCTAACAAGTTTGAAGAGTAGTAAGGAGTATAAAGCAGAGTGAACAAGGGAAGAACAGAGGAGAGGAAGTAGGAGGAGGGGGGTGGGCAATCAGACAACGTGGGCCTTAAATGCAGTAGTAGGGTCTTTGGTTTTTACTGAAGGAGGTGGGAAGCCATTGGAGGTTTACACAGGCTGATCTTACCAGACCTGTCTTTTAACGAGACCTGTATATAAAGAATAGACAGCCAGGAGGTACACACAGAAGACGGAGACCAGTTACGAGACCACTGCAATAATCCAAGTGCAAGATGATGGTGACTTGGAGCAGGGTGTAACATGGTGGGTAGTGAGAATTGGTCAGAATATGGATCAATTTGCTGACAGATTGAACGTAGTGAATGGGAGAAAGAGAGGAGTACCAGGATTGCCCCCAACATAGTTGGATACACAAGTTTGGAGTCCAGCACGGGATCTGGGCTAAACATTTGAATCTAGGAGTCATTAGTGTAGAATGGTGCCTAAAGCTATGAGACTGTGTGAGAGCCCTAAGGAGGTAAGTGAAGGCAAAGAAGGTGTCAGAGGAGCCAGCTGTAAGGCACTGCAGTTTGTAGGGGTCAGAACGAAGAGAAGCAAATAGCAAAGCAGAGAGCAGGAGTGGCCTGTGAGGAAGGCGTGTGGCCTCGTAAAACCAAGTGAGCAAGTGTTTCAAGGGGGAGGAAATGACCAGTTGTGCAAATGCTACCAATGGTCAAGTCAGAGGACTAAGAACTGACCATTGGATTAAACAACATGGAAGTTATTAGTAGCCTTGAAATGAGCAGTCTCTGTAAAGTGATGGAGGCCAAGTTCTGACTGAAGTTGGACTGAGGGGGAAAGTGAAGACAGAAATTGGAGACAATAAGTATGAAAACTCTTCCAAAGAACTTTGCTCTGAAGAAAACAGAAATGGGGTAGTAGATGGAGGGGAAAACAAGATCAGGAAAGGTTATGCTTAGATGGGAGAAATTCCGCTGTGTCTGTCGGTAGGAACACTGCAGTAGACAAGTAAAAATCAACGTTGCAGGAGGCAGAGGGGAGAATTGCTGGAACTGGAGAGAGACGTTGAGATTTTGAGCTCAAGTGTAACATATGGAATAAGTAGGAGAGAAACCAGAGTATTTGAACACAGATACAGATGAGTGGGTTGATGAGGGAGTAGCAGTTTATAGAAACTCTCATCTTATTACTTCTATTTTTGTTTTCGCTTTTGTTTTTCAGTGAAATACGGCCCAAGGTCATCAACTGAGAGTGAGGATGGGAGAGGAAATGTTGGAGGCTTAAGAAGAAGGAGAATATGAAGTAGGCTTTGATAATCATGAATGAGCTAGGAAAAGTAGAAGGACGTTGGGGCAGGCCAGGAGCCCACTAGGAAAGAGTGACAGGGCCAGCTTCACTGACTTGTGACCTGTACAGTCACACAGGGCCCTGTACTCAGAAGGGCCCCAGGATTGGTTTAATGCATTGCTATCTCCAACTTGAAATTCTTAATAATTTTATCTTTGAAGTCACGTTTTCTAAGTGAAGTCTGTTGGGACAAGAGAGGGCATGCATGGGTAGAGGAGATGCATCAGGCCGCAGTGCACATGGGTGGTCGTGGTCCAGTGGGAGCCTGCACATGCACAGGATCAAGCCTGGGAGTAGAGTTAGGCGGAACCCTCACACAGGAGTTGGCCTGTCCCATGCCTCAGGGCAGTCCTGGGCACCGCAGTCCTGGGCAGACAGCCCAGACCAGCATTTGCAACCACAGTAGCAGGTGCAAAAGCAGCATGGGCACCAGGAGAGAGGTGGGGCTCTCATGCGGGTAGCTCCTGGAACCACAATGGGAAGCCACTTACTTGCTCCTCTGTCCCCAGAGCCCCTGCAGTGTCCGCATAAGTATGAACTCTCTGGTCTGAGCACGGGGACAGGAACCGCTGGCTCTCAGACAGCAAACTTGTCTGTAAATTGTTATAAAATGAAAGCATGCACACAGATATTGTGGTAAAGAATATCAAGGAGTTATTAGAATTCTTTAAACAGTTTAGAATCTCCAGTTTCAAAACTTGCTGTGGGGCCGGCCCTGTGGTGCAGTGGTTAAGTGTGCACATTCCACTTAGGCGGCCCAGAGTTCTATGGCCCAGATCCCGGGTGCAGACATGGTACCGCTTGGCACGCCATGCTGTGGTTAGCATCCCACATATAAAGTAGAGGAAGATGGGCATGGTTGTTAGCTCAGGGCCAGTCTTCTTCAGCAAAAGGAAGAGGATTGGCAGTAGATGTTAGCTCAGGGCTAATCTTCCAAAAAAACAAAAAAAACTTGCTGCAACATCACAATGCAAATAGCCACAAGCTTAGAAATAGAAATTAAATGAAAAATCATCACATTCAGCATAAAAAATACTATTTTCATATGAAGCTTCAGATGAATTGATTATTAGTGAAGATGACAATTTTTTTTGTAATTTAAGATAGAGCAAGAGAATGCATAAACAAACATTTTGAATAATATATAAGTCATGACACCACTTTAGGTTACTTTGTACAATCTCTACAAGTTACAGGAAATATCAGAGGAAATATTAAAATGCCACTGTATAAATTTACAGCCAAAATTAAATTCAGACTTACTTGAAGATGATTTTATGAAGAGTTAAATCTTTTTAGAAAAATTGCTCTGCAAGAATCATTAACTCAAGAAATACTAAAATTTATATTTCAAATAATTTATCAGAAAGGTAAGGTACTCATTACAGAAGAGCATGAGGGGTAGGAAGCAAGAATCATTGGGACCATGTCAGATGATGCCTACCACAAATGGGATGAAGGGACGGTGATATAGATAGTTTTAGAAATCATTTCTAGAACCCGTTGGTTGCCCTGCTTCTTCATTTGTATCCACATCTATGTGTTCCCAAATATGGCTTCCTGTGTACTTCTGACAATAGATAAACAGTGTTTTGACAGTTCTGAATGACTGCAAGCCACATAACAAATTTCTCAAACACTGTTTCTGTGAATTCCCTTCTTGTTATCTGACATCATTTGTCAGCAGCCCCATGTTTCATCTATTCATTATTAATAATCATGTCAACAAAGATAATAACATATCAGGTAAAAAAACAAAAAAGAAAAAAATGTGTGCCAATCTTGTCACAGCCTATACGGTAAAAATTCTTCCAGTAGCATTTGCATCATCAGAAAGATCCTTCTCAAAATTAAAATTTATCAAAATTTTTTAAAATCTTGCATTTGCATAGAAACTACCTGAAACTTACTGCTGGTTACAGGTAGACTTCCTGTCAGTCGATGGTTGACTGCTCTCCAAGTGTCCAACCCCTGAGCAACTCCCAAGGTTTCCTGTAGGAAAGTTACCTTGGATGAGCAAGTATGTTGAAACTCTTCTTCAGCTAATAAAATTCTTCACCATGTGCACGTTTACCCTTTAAAAGTTCACATACTCATTCAACATATTTGCTTTCCTTATTTCCCTGTTAACATGGGATCATTTCCTAATTCAGGATAGCTATAACAATTACTCTTTGTGGTGGTTCATTTTATGTGTCAACTTGACTGGGCCAGGAGGTGCCCAGATACATAGCCTGGGCATGTCTATGAGGGTATTTTTGGATGAGATTAAGATTTGAATCAGTAGACTGAGTAAAGCACTTCTTAATATGGGTGGGCCTCATCCAATCAGCTGAAGGTCTGAATAGAACAAAAAGGCTGACTCTCCTACAAGTGAGAGGGACTCCTCCTGTCCAACTACTTGAGCTGAACATCAGTCTTTTCCTGACTTAGGACTTGAGCTGAAAAATGGACTCCTCTTGGCTCTCAAACCCACCAGCTTTTGGGTTGGAACTTACACCATCGGCTCTCTGGGGTCTCAGGCCCTCAACACAGACTGAAATGATACCATTGGGTCTCTTGTGCCTCCAACTTGCCAACTGCAGATCTTGGGACTTGTCAGACTCCAACTTCGTGTGAGATAGTTCCTTGTAATAAATACACACACTCACATATACAGCCTGTTTGTCCTGTTTCTCAGGAGAACACTCACCAACATACTGTTGCTCCTTAGCTCATAGTTACTACTCTCATTATTGCAGTAACCATAATGCATTAGCATCCCTCAGTTGTTGCACAGCGACAGGCTGCACCCCAAATTCTGGCCCATATAATTGGGAATAATTCACAATACAATCTAGGTGAAAGAACTTAGGTGCCTTGCCCAACCCCCCACTGCAGAAACAACTGAAAACATCTGCTGTGCTGATGCTTACTTAATAGAGTCATCTCATACTTTCATACCAACAAATATATTAGGAAATCGTGACTCTGTGAGATTTTCACAACTATTGACTTTTTTTTTTCAGGGAAGGATTCACTCTGAGCTAACATCTGTTGCCCATCTTCCTCTTTTTTTGTTTTCTTCTCCTCAAAGCCCCAGGGCGTGGTTGTGTATTCTAGTTTTTAGTCCTTCCAGTTCTCTATGTGAGCCCCCTCCACAGCAAGGCAACTGACAGACCGGTGGTGTGGTTCCATGACCAGGAAATGAACCCAGGCCGTGAGGGTGAGAGCGCCAAACTTTTTGTTTGATGTTTGATGTTCTAACCACTAGAACATCAGGGCTGGCTCTTAACTTTTTAAATTCTCAAGGTATTCCTATGAAGAAAGCATTAATAGGCCCATTTTAAACATGAGACACTGGGAGATTAAGTAGTTCAATCAAGTTCACACAGATAGAATAGAAGAAAGAACATGCATTTTGCAATTAAATCCTTGCTTTTCCACTCACCTTTTGTAAGTTACCTAAACTCTGTGAGATTAAATTTGTCATCTACGGAATGGGGAGAATACTGCTTGTCACAGATGGTCATTGTGAGGATTTATGCAATCATGTATGTTCAAATGCCCAATACAATACCCGCTATTTATTACATACTCACTAAATTGTGGTCCTCTTTTCCTTTTCCTGTCTCCCTCAAGCGCTCATTGCCTATCTTGGGAAAGACAGTGAATTGCATGGATAGCTCTGAAACAAGATAATATAGTTCTTCAAACTCTAACTTACTCAAAGCTAATCATTTATACCAGGGCTCTTGTTGCTGTTGTTTTGCGAGCATGTTAGATGTTGAAAATCTTTAGGAGATGCATACATTTCTTAGAGAGACTCCACCGTTCACTACTGTCCTGCATCTTGGCTGACTCATTCATTCACGTTACCCTCCTAGCCCCTACAAGGTTTGAAATTCCAGCCTCCGCAATGAATGTATCCTATGATTCTGCCACTTCAATGACTTCCTAACAAAACTGGTTTGTGCACAATGGTCTAATTTTATTTTAAAATTCTGGAGAGTGACACAAACAGGAGTTGGGAGACTGACACAAAGAATCCATAAGTTCTGATGGCCAAATCAAAGTTGTTTTCCCTACTTCCCCAGTAAATGTGGTCACATTAGCTACATGCAAACGCCAGAGCTCAGCAGTAATTCATAACTGTCAATATACCAAGAATCCTTAAAAAAGGGGCAGTGGGATGGGAAGGGCTTACATTTACATCAAGGTAACCTAATTTTCAAAGTATTGCTAAAAAAGTATCTCTGAGTTGTATGTGACGTCTTTTTTTTTTTCTTTACTCTCGAGTGACTTCAAAATAACTATTGTAATTTGAGACGTGGACCATGTAAAATGGACCGAATTATCGATAAGATAATGGGCAAAAGCATTTCCAAAATGAGACCAGCTGTCGACCTTGTCTTTGGAAGGGAGTTCTGGCAGACTTCCATTGGCCCCCAGCCTAGCCTGGTTTCAAACTGATTAGCAAACATTCTAGTCAATCAAACCTGTCCCAAATTAAGTTGTTAGTCAAAAGAAAGGAGCAGTATGATTTGCATTACAAAGCTCTCAGGACTCTGATAGATGAGATGTGACTTCCCTGAGGCTCCTTCATATCGAGTAGAAATAAGGCTTCTCTTCTTTCTAAATCAAGAGGGAAGAACGAGTAAGCCCAGAGCCTTTTACATACTAAAGAATGGACTAGAATTGAGTGTTCTGATGTTTCTACATTTGTAGCAGATGCAAGCGAATAGTTTTACACAAAGTGTATTTCTACCTTCAAAGTCATCTTGGCCCATATGCAGAAATGCTTGCAAATCTCCACTTTGTTCTAGAAATAGATATCTGTTCTATTCTGAGACAGGACTACCGTCTTGGTTATTGGCTAATCAATTGACTTTAGGCTTTCATTATATTTTATAATGCCTCACGAATTATGATGTGACCTGGCATACATTCCAATCTGCAGGACAACAAAGCTGAAATAAAATTCTCCAGTTATCTGGAGATTTTATGAAAATTGAATTTTATTCCAGGTTATTGCCTGAAAGGATGTTATTACCAGAGTAGTAAACTAAATCATGGCCTTAGAGCACAGAGCAAACTTTATCTTCAGGATAGGTCTAAGAAACCATCTAGTCCAAAGTTGTGGTTTTGGAGCTCAAGACATTGTGGCTCAGAGACATTAAGTGATCCTCCTAAGGTCACACCGCAAAGTAGTACCAGAGCTTGAATTAAAATGTAGGTTTTCTGATTCTTAGCCAAATGCTTTTCCTGTGTAAGAGTGATAATTTTGTGTCCTCAGGAAGCCTAAAGTACTGTCCCAGAGTGATTTAACAGGATCTGGCTCCTTAGGAATCGTTTAGTAATATAGATATAAGCTGGTTTTTAATGTGTCTAAAATTGACTGTGTGACCGTGTGTATAAAACGTTAAACCAGAAGACAGATGTGATGTGAAGCTGGCAACCAGCCATGTCCTGCTATATATATCCCTGCTAGGAGACAATATAATTTCCACCTTACCTACTTTAGGATAATATGAGTAGCTTGTAAATATTCAAATCCTAAAGTGCTGGCTGCATTCCAGGGCCAGCTATGTCAGGGTGCTTACAAGCTTAGGAGCTCTTTAAGCTACAAAACCCTCAAACGATAGGAGTGGAGGAGAGAGAAAGAAAAGAATCAAATTCCTAATTACTGTAAACCAAAGAGAAATTTCCATCCTCAGCATTCTGTAGGGTAAGGAAAAAAACTTTTCCTCTACCCTCTTACGTTCGGTATCTGGGACCTGTGAATTAAACTGACACAAGACAGGCTAACAGAAGAAAAATGCATACAAATTTAACTGATGTTTTTAATTTTATATGCATGGAGGCTATTCAGAAAAGAAGTGACAACCTAAATAAACGGTTAGACTTGGAAGCTTATATACTATTTTAATAAAGGATGATAAACTATGGAGAAACCATTAGACAAAGGAAAGCAGAGATTGGGCTTCTAGGGGCAGTAAATTGTGGGAGGAAAGCTATATGGGGAAACTAATGGAAGATAAGGGCTATTTTAGTTTGTTTAGGCATACTTTTGGTGCCAACTTTCCATCATCTTCATGGCCATAAAATTTCCCCCCAAAAGGAGATTTATGGCAGTCCACATTTGTCAGAATTTTCTACATTTAGTCAGATAAGGGAAGCTCTGAGAAGGCTTCTTTCTGCATCTGTTGATTCCCAATCACCTTCACCACAAAATAATCCATGAGCCAGCCCTGACAGCCTAGTGGTTAAAGTTTGGTGCTCTCACCACTTCAGTGGCCAAGGTTGGTTTCACAGAACCACACCACCCCTCTGTCAGTTGCCATGCTGTGGCAGCAGCTCACACAGAAGAACTAGAAGGACTTACAACTAGGATATACAACCATGCACTGGGGCTTTGGGGAGGGAAAAGGAAAAAAAAAGAGGAAGATTGGCAACAGATGTTAACTCAGGATGAATCCTTCTGTCTAAAAAAAAAAGAAGAAAATCAGGCCTGGCATGTTGGTGTAGTGGTTGAGTTCACACTCTCCACTTTGGTGGCCTGAGGTCCACAGGTTCAGATCCCAGGTGCAGACCTAGCACTGCTCATCAAGCCATGCTGTGGCAGCATCCCACATAAAAGAGAGGAAGATTGGCACTGATGTTAGCTCAGCTACAATCTTCCTCAAGTGAAAAGAGGAAGATGGCAACAGATGTTAGCTCAGGGCGAATCTTTCTCTGCAAAAACAAAAATAAAAATAAATCCGTATGCTAATGTGGCATATTTTGGAGTGACATATTCTGATCCCTTTCAATTCAATGGGAAATGGGAAAGGCCATCCCAAGCCATTTTATACAGAGAAAGAATCTAGTTGATAGGAGGATAAGAGATTTCACACGATTCTAAAACTTAATTGCTGGAAGATGGCTTAGAGACCATCATGCACAGCTCACTGTTTTTACAGGTGAGCAAAGTAAGGCTGCCGGGGCTTCCCCCGAGGTCTTTAGCTAATGGATAAGGAGCTTAAGGAGGTCTCCTGACCTTCAGTCCAACTCAACATTTCAATAAGTTCAATTAATCAATCAGAGATTTGCTGGAAGATGTGCCCTACAATGTCACCCAGGAGATGTGGTCTTCATCCTTGACACAGTCCACATCAGTACAAACACAACAGTTGCAGCTCTTTCTTGAAAGCGTCCGTATCTCTCGTACTAAGTGGTGTATGAAAGGTCCTTCTCAAATCAGATATAATCTAATATACGCACTCAATAAATTTGAGACCAAAAACACTGTAAGGAAAAAAATAGATCTTAGTATTCCTTTTCCATCAATCCTACAAAAGTTACAACTTTAAAATTATTCAATGTACAAAAAAAGTGTGCCTATTCCCTAACCAATGTCCATGGATTATTTTCAATAGCAACCTGAACATAGAGACCCCACATCCCAATACATATATTTTGATACAATTGCTCCTTTCCTTTGAGAAGTTCCAAAGTGCTATCTGGATAGAATGAAGCTCATAAAACAGAAAGGAAAGAATATTTGTGGTTTGGAGATTCTCCTACAGCTGGTCTCAAACATCAAGGCCTGTTTCAGAGATTCTTTAAAAATGTATGTCTAGAATAATCCTTTACTCTTTGAATTTAAAACTTTAAGTTTTAAGACTATGCTAAACATGAGAAAGACAGGACTAGACCTTGACACTTATTAACACTTCACAGCACAGTTCCATTTTTGGAATTCTGGAATAGCTCCTGTGGACCTCACCAAAATAGGACAGACACACAAATAAGCATTTGAAGATACAAAGTTAAATGGGCGGTACAGAGCATTCAGTGTGGAGGAAACGACACAAGCATATGCATAGAAATGCAAAATTATTAGGTATGTTCCAGGAAATTGTTTCTGGAAATATGTTCCAGGTGAGCAAATCCCACTGCCAGTTTTAGCTCTGGAGTCCAGCAGATCTGAGTCTGAAGCAGCCTTCTGCCTTCTATCAGAAAATGTACCCTTCTCTCCCTCAATTTCTCTTTTATAGAATAGGAATAAGAATAGAATTTACAGTGTTCTGGCAAAGATGAAATGAAAGAAATGAATATAAAGTTCTTGGCACAGTTCCTGGCAAAGAATGAGATAAACAAACACAAGTAATTATAACAATAATTATTATTAGTTACTACTAATAATATAGTTTATATGGAGAGTTTAGCTAGAGAAATAAAGAGGATGTGAGTTAGTAAGTGGTCAGGTCCAATCACGGAACTATCATTTCTAATGCATACGATCAAATCTACTGAAATCTCAAGGACACATTAGAAAAATGCTCAGAAGTCCAAGAATGTTCAAAGAAAAATCACTTGCACCCATCATTAGTTCATCATTATGGGCCCTTAATGCAGGCTTTCTCCTCCTTTGGAGACGTGCTACCTGTGAGAAGAGAAGGAGCCACTTGCCTTATGGGAAAACATGCTTTGGATTAGTGCTCAGGGGAGGCACTGAATGCTAATAAATTTTGCTTCGTGCTCATTAAAGTGAAAAGCCAACTGTGCTATCTTGGATCCATTTCTGATATGGCAGACACCTACCAAAATTACAATCATCATGAAAGCTTTTCAAAGAACATACGCAACAAAGGCAGTGAACTACTCTGCATGTCTCCTCAGTGAAAATGACCTGTGCGTCTCCTAAGTAAAAATGTCATTTTGAGGGCTTCTTGAATGCAGAAAATTCTCCTAAGGAGCAAGAGAAGCCCAATAGTTTGATTGGTAGTTACATCAACTTTTATCGATTGTGCGTGGTTACCAATAATTCTTAGCAAACGTGTTTAATTCATATGAGGTAATATTCAACTTTTTTTATGAAGTTGTTCTTTGTATGTCTTTTTCTAGATCCCAGAACAGGCTCTTCAGAGGCAGCACAACCATGATTTGTGCTTCTCCACATACCAAAAGTAGTCATCATAGAGATCAACGTACACACAACAAATGTTGGTTGAATACATTGCACCTTTATCCTAAGTTGCACCATTATAAATTGCACTGTGCAATAAATTGCACAGTGAAATACCCATCCTAGTCATAATACTCTCTCTGCAGGGTACCTTGCACAGAGGGAATCTAAGAATTATTGACATCGATGAAAGACCTTGGACTATCAGACAGTGAAATAACCTCCAGTTACTAGCATCTTAGAAAGTCTGTACACTGAGAGAGTGTTCCAAGAGATGCATGGCAGAGGTTGCAGAAAGTGAAGCAGTAAGGTCCCTCAAACCTTGGAAATTCTACGATTAAATATTCTACCAACGCTATTTCACAAACACATATTTTAATAGTTCTTACCAGTTTCTATTTTACTCACTTTTGAAAGGTCATTTAATTTTTTTAAGTGAGCTCATTAGCGAGCAAAGTGGTCTTGAATGATTGCAGGTGGCAGTACTATCGTATTACCCTCCTAAAAGCTAAGGTGACACCAATTAAATTAAGGGTGACTGATAATTCTCCTTTATTACTACACCTGTATTCATATTTAGATACTTTTCATTAATGCTCTTGGGGTCAGTTAAAAGATAAAGGCAAACTCAACTCAGCTCATTAATAAAATTTAAAATTGAGTTTCCAGGCTCTATATGTTAATTACTCTCTGCCACCACTGAGGCATTTTAAATCTGCACAGACATGCACACAAGCAATGAAAAGAGACTGCCTAGAAATGAACTTAGATGAAGAAAAAAATAACAGACAGGATAAACAAGATCGGCAGCCCTGCCAATTCTTCCCTCCTCCCAATGGTCCTTTTAACTTATTCATGTTGGCTGATGCTGTTCTCCGGTGACCTGCTGTTGTAAATGCCTCATTGTTTGGTAACCAAAGGCAAAAGCATTCTTGTTGCTGGTGACCTGATTAAGAATTTTGAAAACAAGAGACATAGCGGGTTAATGATCTTTCTGCATAGGACCTTTGCACTTTGTAACCACTCAAGCTTTCAGAACACAAAGATGTGACCTTTCCAGTCCTCCTGCTTCCTATAATGTGCGGTGCTGGTTGGTACAAGGAAAATGCCAGTCGAATCCTCCTAATTGGCTCCCAATACAAACGGAGTGATCACCACCCAAATCGTTAATCCAGACTCATTTCATTTACTCCAAATAAAGGAGCATTAACAAGTCTCTTCTATTTCAATGTCCCTTTGTGTGTGTGTGTGTGTGTGTGTGTTTGCATGTCTGTCTGTGTGCCTGTCATTTAGACATATAACCAGCTGCTACCCTGAGCCTTTTCTTGGTAAACTCTTGTTCATTTTCAGCTTTTTCCTGACACTGGCATTCCAGTTGAATGGTGATCATTAAGTTAATTTTTAATGTACTAATTTACAGCATTCTATGATTCCATGTTTTGTTTTGTTTTTTGTTTGGTGAGGAAGATTGGCCCTGAGCTAATATCTGTTGCTAATCTTCCTCTTTTTCCTTGAAGAAGATTGTCCTTGAGCTAACATCTGTGCCAATCTTCCTCCATTCCATATGTGGGATGCTGTACAGCATGGCTTGATGAGCAGTGTGTGTGTAGGTCCACACCCCGGATCCAAATCCATGAACCCCAGGCCGCCAAAGCAGAGCATGTGAACTTAACTACCACACCACCAGGCCAGCCCCAACTATGATTCCAGTTTTTAAAAAGGTGCAGAATGCATGAAAATTTCCCTTAAGATGCTGACAACTAGTGAAAACACAACACTGATAATTTTTTATTAAACAGGAAAACTAAAGCTAGAATGAGATGGGGCTCAGTACTCTTCACACTCTCCTGAAAATTGAACACAGGGAAATCCCAGGTCATCCCAGGTCATCCAGGTCATCTACCATCTGGTCGTTTCACCTTTCGATTTTTCCCAGCCATCATTCAGGAGTGAAAATAATGTCTGTTAACAACTCTGTTCCCAGACTCCATCTACATGCCCCCCTGACCCATTACAACCCGCTAACCACTGTAGCACTGACTACAGGAGCTAAACAAAATTAATTGCCCCAGTTGTAGTGCTGTCTACTACGACTGATAGAGGCACAGAAAAGGAAATTTTACACATTTGGAGGGATGGTTAGTCTTTTGCCAAATACTGGAGTCTCCTACTGAAACATCATATATAATATGTAAGTAAGAGTAGGAAATGTAGTAAGCACTGACAAATATATATTAAATTATTTACAAGCTTTATAAAAGTCTAGGAGTTCCGTTAGAGATGTGTGACTAGGGTGTGACTACTAAGTGACATGCCAACACAATGGTATGACCATAGTTGCATAAATAGCACCTCTCACCCCTCTTCCTGGAAATAACACTAGAAGCAGCAAGAAGAATTTTTAAAAATTAAAGTTCCATTTTTAGCAAAATTAGGAGAAAATAGATATAAACTGTAGACCCCAAAAGCCTGTGTAGACACTCAAAAGGGCTGATCAAGTAAGTCAATGTGAGAGGAAAGAAAAAAAAGAAGGATAGGTAGGCACAGTATAGCTGATTTCAGACAGTGCTGGTAAAAATTACATTTCCTGAAGGCCAGAGACTCACTCTGAAGCACAAAAATTGTCTCTTTTGTTGGCAATAATGGCTTCAGGAACTGAGACTGACAGGGATGTCACCAGAAGCCTTTCCAAGCCCAGTTTGGTTCAGAGAAGGTGGGGCTATACAAAGAATAACATTGGTTAGCCAGATTTGCAGAATAATCTGTTTCCATGGTAACAGAAGAGCAAACCTGGGGTTGTTAAGTGTGTGAGATAACTTTGGCCCCTCCCCGTCCTCCATAGGAACCTCCCACAGATTATTGATCCAAAAACATTCAATTAATTCAGTTATAAATAACTACTGATTTATATTAAAACACTATAAGAAAAAATTATGGAAAAGAAAAGCAAAACTTATCCATAGATTAAAAAGTGCACAACAAAAATCATTGCCAAAGACAAGATGAAAATTTTACCCAAATATTTTGTGATGAAATAAAAAGCTTAGTGAAGCTATCACAGCAACAATAGAAGACCAAGAAGCAGACATACAAGAACTCAGGAAAGAAGTAGTAAGACAATAAAAAGAGAGAAAGTGTCAGCTAGCAAAAGCCAGAAAAAAAGAAGAAAAACCAAAATGATCAAGGAAATAAAGGTAAATCTGAAAGAAGAACAGAGATGAAAAGAGGTTATAGAAAACACACTAAGAAACACAGAGGATAGAAATGAAAAAAGTAAATAAAATGAAATAAAATAAAGGAAGAGTTTTAAAAGAGTGAGAGAGAAAATGATGACTACAGATGATAAGCAAAGATCATCTGAAATACACCCAAAAAAAGGAGTATTGAAAAAAGAAAACGCCTTGAAACAGCACAGTTGCTTTAAAAACTGATTCAAGAAAACTTTTCAAAAATAAAATTAGATTCCCAAAAGGGGAAACAGTAAGAATATCCTAGAAATCTTTTTAAGAACATTAAAGAAAAAATCATTTGGCCTGTCAGGCAAAAGGATCAAGTCAGTCATAAAACAGAGAATGTCTCATATTTTTCTACGTTCAATGTCAAAACACAGCCAAACAACACTTATAAGATATTCTAAAAGGGAAACTGAGAACCAAAGCTTTTATAGCCTGCCCAACTGCCCCTCAAATAGAGACTTCAGGCAGTTTTAAACACACAAGAACTCAGGAAATATCTTCCTTTGTGGGAAATCTACTAGGAAATGAACTTCAGCCAACCAAGCAATGAGAAGGAAAACTACAGCAAAAGAATTGTGACTAAGACAAAAATAAACACAGGAATCAGGCTAATAAAATGAATGTAAATGTCATATGCCTTGGAAATAGACAAATACACAGCTAACAAAAACTGGAAGAGGAAGGAGGAAAGAATGTAGCTCATAGAAAATCAAGGCAGCTGCATGGAGCCCTGCAGTGCGTATAGTTCACACTTCTGAGGGTACCATTCCCCTTAGACTCTGACATGAATGGCGACGCCTGGCCCTGTGTAGACACAATGGGTGCGAACAAAGGCTGAAGTCCTGAGGAGATTTACTTCATTCGCCTCTCTGTACGAGGTGGGAGTCAAAGTCTATCATTTAAAGTGATGAATCAAATTTTAGAAATATAAGCATATTTAACAGTAAAATGGCAAATACTGAATACTAACACATGGAACATGTTTTTGATGCAATTCCAGAAGTGAAAGAGATGGAAAGAAAAAGCAGAAAGAGAAAACACCTAATTTTAACACTGATCAAAATAGGGAACATAACAAATACTGTGTAAATGAATGGATGATTAAAAATACTATACAACGTTATTTAAAAGGCTACCATTGAGCAATTATCCAAACCTAGCTACCAGAAAAATTGTTCACAAACAAATAAATCATACCACATAGTGAGAAACTTCTGAAAATTTACAACATAAAATCTAAGACATTAAAAACCAAGCATAACTATTATATCAGTAAATGTAAACGTGTTATATGAATAACATTGATATGTTATATATAAGCAAATGTTTTATATATATTTATGTGTGTATATATATAAATATATAATACATAAACAAATCATTAAAACATTGCTGAAGGACATAGAAAAGAATTTGATCAGATTTCCAGAATAGCTGTGTGAGGAACCTGGAGTACACTTCATTTCCCAGTGAAACAAACATTTAACAGACAAAGATTATAAAACACAAACATTTAAAATCTCTGGAAATTGACCTGCAGGCATACAGCAAATCAACAAGCATTTATTCAAGAAAATCTCCTATATGTTGATAAGAACAGTGGGAGGCTATAACATCTAAACCAGAAGCTGCTCCCATCCCTTCCTCAGCTACATATTATAGAATGTCGACTCTATAACTTGAGGCCAAGAAGATGGCATCCTTTTTAACACCAGTCCCACCCAAAAGGCTACGATTTCACCCCAAGAGAGGCAGGTGGCCAGTATCTCTCACCCCAGTCACCAACCCTCTAAGTACAGGAGATTAAGATGGCATCACAAATAGTGGTGAAAAGATGGGATATTTCAGTAAGTGGTATTTAGACAACTAGATAAATATATGAAAAAATAAAGTTAGATCCATTTCTCACGTTACATACCAGAATAAATTCCAAATAAAAGAAAAATTTAAATAAAAATAAAACCATAAAGGTAACATAAAATACTGTGGAAGAATTCCTCTAAAACCTGGAAATGAGTGAAGCCTTTCTAACTATTTCTGCAAACTTAGAATCCATGGAATATTAACAATTTACTACATATAGATAAAAAATGTCTATATGGCAAAAAATAATAAGCAAAATTAAAAGACATGACAAATTAGGGGGAAATATTTTATCACAAAGAGTTAATCTTTCTAATATATAGGAAGTTCTTAAAAATTAATAAGGGAAAGATTAATAACAATAAAGAGAAGGGTCCAAAGATACAAACAGAGAATTCTCAGAAAAATTCAAATGACTCTTTGACAGATGTCAACCTCGCTTATAAAACAAAAAATGCAAATTAAATTACCCTGAAATACCATTTTTCACCTATTAGATTGGCAAAAACTCAAAGCTTTATGACATATGCCATCCATGGGGCTGTGGAGTGTAAAATTTTACTATCCCTAAGGAAGGCAAATAGTATGTATCAAAGTTACAAATACGCGTGATCTTCGACAAAGCAATTCCACTCTCAGGTTTACACAACAGATACAGTTATTGAATGTGTGCAAAATAACGTATGTCTAACTGTATTTGTTGAATCATTATTAGCAAAGGATTAGGAATTAACCTAATCATTTTTCAATAGGGGACTCGTTAAGTAAATTATAGTGTAAACCATTCTATGGAATGCTGTGCAGTCATAAAAAATTTCATGAATTCTACATACTGACTGATACGGAATATTGTTTAGAGAAAAAGCAAGGTCTAGAGCAGTGCGTTTAATATACTACCTTCTATGTAAAAACTGGGAACCTAAGGGTCTACATTTGATTTAGAAACTCTTGAAGGATGCACAAGGAACTAATAATATCCTAATGATTGTGGGCTGTGGGAACTGGATGTGGGACAAGTGCAAGATTAGGACGAAGACTTTTCAATGTATACTTCTAAATTCTTGTATATTTAATCATGTACACTAACTTCCTACTAAAATCAAATTTTACAATAAAAAAATTAAGATGATATGGGTCAAATAAGTAATTCTCCACTCCTTCCTGTTAAACTCTCTAGAAAAATATACCCACAGGAAACAATTGCAAAAAAATAAAATAAAATAAAAAGCAACATTTATTACTAGCTGAGTGAGATTTTGGCCCCAAACTGCACAGGCTGAACCACCTGGAGGATTCTTTCAGCCTTGTCTAGAGACCTAAATGGACTCCATCCTCTTGCAAGTGAATCTGAATCTCAGTTACATACCCACCAGGGCCAGAGAAAGAGAAAGCAATGAGAGAACAGGAATAACAATTTCTCCAAAGACCAGGGCTAATCTAGCCTTCTCCTGTCAAGCAGCAGCGGAGGGCCAGGCTGCCACACAGCTAAGGAGGGCACAGGCATTGGCCCCTGAAACCCTCCTCTGCCTCCTAGAAATGTCTGAAGGGAAGTAAATGTCTGTTCAGTGATCTTGTGGTTAGAATGAGCAGAGAGACCACACACAGTGATTTTCACCCCTTCAAGGCCCCACCTCTAGAAAATGTGAACCAATTATTATCACAAAACTGGAACACTGTGCCTTGTTTTAGGGAAATGACTTTTTTGCCCTTTCAACACTCGGAGACAAGAGGTTGGGGCAAGAGGCCTGTGCTCCCTGGAGAGGCTAACTGGATGCTTTCCAAGGATAGGTTCAGGAGTTTATCAGCTACAGAAGACATGGTTTAATGCTTTCCCTCAATAAATATTTACACATACATAATCTACATGAATTGAATCTACAATGTGCATCATTTCTTGTAACTTGAAAAAAGTCTAAGATTAACCCAAGCAGAAATGTAATTACAGATAATACAATACGCACAGTCACAGTTTAAATTTCAAATGGAGCATTTTTGCATGCTAGGGTAGACACAGAGGCTGTTTGCTATAGGGTCCCTGGACACAAGTCTATTCAATCATTTGCATACTGTTAAATGACACTTTTCTAGTGAAACTAGAAGGTATTAAGCCTATATCCGCGTGTTTTCTAATCTATTCGATCAATATTGCTGTGAGAGGTTCAGAGATTAACTATTTCCATGTATGGCTCTTTGAACTTGTTCACAATTCACATGAACAAGAAATTTAAATGTAGGGTAATAATTTATATAATGTAAAACTCAGTTACCTAAAGTCTTTGGAATATGAGAATTCTGGACAGCCAAAAATTCTAGATAATTGAGTCAGTCATCATGAATATTACATTATATCTATCTATGTTACTATGTAGATATAATCTCTATTATATATACACACACATAGTAGACATAACAAGGCCTACTCAAGTATGTGGGGTTATTTGCATTGCTCAGCTTTTTCATCTTGTTCACGGTTTCTCTCCCTCCATTGCTGTCAGAGCCCCCATGTAGCAGCTTTTCTCTCTATTTCTAATTTTCTCATTTTACATCTACTGCAGGTTTAGAAATCATATACTGAAGCTTCTTTAAATAGTATATAACCCAAGATTAGGCTTTGAAATATGGGCTAAGGACATCGCTTGATGCCAGGGCACGAGATTTTAATGCAGGCACTTAGAGCTATCCACTTTGGCTGTGGATACAAGACTCTGTGCTTACTGTTCTGGGCTACATCTAATAGAGGAATGTGCTGATATATGGGTTTGGGCTAGATTAGGCATCACTTTATAAGAAATGTCTACCCTATTTTATTTATGCCTCGCTTTTTTATAAAAAGGAACTGCATTAAAAGGCATATAAAATCACAAGATAAAATAATTTTTTTAAAAAAGTAAAGAACAAATGAGGTGAAGTATAAGGCAAAAGGAAAGAAAAGACAGAGTCAGGTGTAGGACTCATCACGCAATGCATGCCAACCAGTCCTCTCTATTTGCTGGAGATGAGGAACAAATTTGGTTTTGTGCTCTGTGGTCTGACCAAAGAAGGTAACAAAATTCATATTGTCCACCTAGTGTAAATAAAACAATTGCTTCGATAAAGCACAAGTTTTTCCAATAGTGAGTCCAGAAAGCAATTTTCCCTTAGTTCCTCATCAAGAAGTCACCGTGAAATGTAAAAATAGCATCCTCAACAACTTTACAAGAGACACAAAGATGAATTTCACTGGACTGTTTTTATAAAATTCTGCAATGTGAGTCAACAGCACAACACAACGGGAAAAGTTCTATGGGGAAAAGGTTCCAGCTCACCGAAAACACACAAAATGACTTATTCCAAAATACAACCGCAGCTGACTGTCTGTGGCTGCTCCTGGTGGCCCGATGGCAGTGGTGACAGTGTGAGGTACACACTTGGTCAGTTCTCAGTGAACAGTGTGAGGCTACTTAGCACCTGAAGGGTGCTTGACAGGCCCTCCTAGGTCCCACCAGTCTGTCCCTGTTCCTCAGCACACCAGGCAAGTGTTGATTTAAGCCAAGGAAACACAGTGGGGAACTTCATTGTTATTCCAAATATCCACTTAAAATACAGTTGCTCACTATGGGCTTTAGAACAAGGGAAGTAGAGACAAATTAATCAAAAGAAACAATTCATTAAAGACATTACTATCAGTGTCAGTGGTCAACGCATGAAGCAACCTGGAGGAAGTACCAGCATATTGCTAAAGGCAGGATCCAACACAAAGAGGGGGAAAGGGAAAGAAACTTCAACATATGAATACAGTACCACTCTTTTTTGCCTGGGAAAGCAAGCCAAAATGTCAACGCTGACTCCTTAACTTAACTTCCTATATAAACAAACAGCAATAGCATTTCCCCGAAGGAAAGAGGAGCAAATTGTTCATAATGAGGTAAGATTTGGAATTAAAAACACAAACAGTGGTGTGCTTGAACAAAGCAAGATTATCTAGTGCAAACACTGGATCAATTGTCAGTTGAGTGAAAAGATAACCACATCTCCAATGCCCAGGGGCCTGGAAGGCTGGCTATTACAGGGAAAGTTTTCATGCATCCATTTTCCTATGTGTCAGAAAAGGGAACAGTTTAACCTTGACACCAAGAGCTCTCTACACACAAATGCTTAAAAGTACCTTGGCACTCAATTGGAGTAGGTCTGAACCTCCTGGAAAGATGGATGACTTTCAACTATTAAATTAATTTTCAACTATATACCCAAAAAGTGGCTATTAAAAATTCATTGAGCTTAGCAGTTCTAGAGAAAGAATGCCAGACATACAGCTCTCAGAATGTAAACCACTAAAATACAGAGACTAAATCTGTGTAAACCACTTTGTTCAGCACCAAAACCATGTCAATGAGTAACAGGGTACAGCAGTCTCCCCTTATCCACAGTTTCGTTCTCTATGGTTTCAGTTATCTGCCGTCAACTGTAGTCCAAAACTATTAAATGGAAAATTCCAGAAATAAACAATTCATAAGTTTTAAATTGGGCACCATCTGGGTAGCATAATGAAAGATCATACTGTCCCACTCCATCCAGCCCGGGACCTGAATTATCCCTTTGTCTGCATATCCATGCTGTATACTCTCTCCACCCCATCACTTAGTAGCTGTCTCCATCATCAGATTGACTGTCACAGTATCGCAGTGCTTGTGTTCAAGTATTTTACTTAATAATGGCCCCAAAGCACAAGAGTAGTGATACTGGCAATTCAGATATGCCATAGAAAAGCCATAAAGTGTGTCCTTTAGGTGAAAATCTAAAAGTTTTCGACTTAATAAGGAAAGGAAACAATCATATACTGAGGTTGCTAAGATCTATGGTAAGAACGAATCTTCTATCCATGAAATTGTGAAGAAGAAAAAAGAAATTCATGCTAGTTTTGCCCTCACACCTTAAACTGCAAAAGTTATGGCCACAGTGAGTGATAAGTGCTTAGTTAAAATAGAAAAGGCATCAAATTTGTGGGTGGAAGACAGAAAGTCAATAATAGCCTAATGCTACATCATAATAGCTACATCATTCACCTCACTTCATCTCATCACGTAGGCATTGTATCATCTCATCACGTAGGCATAGTATCATCTCGTCACGTAGGCATTGTATCATCTCACATCATTTCCAGAAGAAGAAGGGCGTGTACAGTATAACAAGATATTTTGAGAGAGAGAGACCACATTCACATAGCTTTTATTAGAGTATACTTTTATAATTGTTCTATTTTATGATTAGTTGTGGTTGTTAATCTCTTACTGTGCCTAATTTATAAATTAAACTTTAGCACATGTATGTATACATACACCTATGTATGTACAGGAAAAAAATACAGTATATATAGGGCTGGGTACTATCCGTGGTTTCCAACATCCACTGGGGGTCTTGAAGCATACACCCCATGGAAGGGGGAAGGGAGGGATTCTGTACTTTTTGATGAAAATACTAAGGAACTAGGGCTCTTGATTAGAAGAGGCACTTACCCAACTCAAACCAGCTACCCCAGAAAAGGAAGTGGCAGCTCCCTTAACCAAGCTTGAGGAAGACTGTGGGCAGAGCTGGACCCCCAGCTAGGGCCAGGGCCGGAAAAGGGGCCAGGACTCCCTATCTCTAGGTCTTTCTTTCCCGCTTTCTTGATGGGTTGGCTGTATCTTCTCCAAACCTGAAACCCACTTCTTCCCCTGAGCAGGAAACATAAATCCTGTGGCTTTCTGCTGGCATCTTTCTAAGCTGGGATGAAACAGTTCTCTTCATTTACTTCCTTCTGGGATTGGTCCAACTGAATCACTTGCCTACTCCTGGACCACTCCTGTAGCCAGGGGTGTGGTGTTCTGTCACTGGTCCAGGTTGGGTCATGTGCCTACCCTTAAAGTGAGGGGCAAAGATTTATGATTGGAATAGGCAAAGAGAAGTAATTCCTGCAAAAGAAAGAATGCACTGAATACAGAAATTGGGAGAAGTAATGAATCAAATAAACCACTCATAGGAAACTTAGCTTATTTGGCTCTACTGACCATTATGGTCACTTTGGGCCATGCAAAAGTTGCCTACAGCACATAGAATTGCTTCACAACACTAGACACATGATCTCATTAAGGCCATTAAGGTCTCAGTAATCTTTATTTATGCCCTGCCTCAGAGCAGCACAGACTTAAGGCTGATTTCAATGTTACATAACTAACAGCAAGAGTCACGCTAATGTATTCTGATGATAATAGAAGCCAATATTCCAGAAAAAAAACATCAAAACTCATTCAAAGAAGCACAGTGTGTTAAGAGAACATGGCATACCCAGAAGAGATTACCGTGTGGCTCAGCAGGAGTACTTGAGAGCCCCATGAGTTAAGAGGCAAGAATGGCTTTTCTATAAGATATCATGTGGATGGAATTGGATATATCGAAGGTACATTAAAACAGACCTCTTCTTATACCAATAAATTGAACCGGCTATTCTGAAAAGACGTGACTGCAAAACACATAGAAATAGCAAATAAAATACAGCAAACATCCATTTAAATGCACAGTTGCGTTTCCAAGAGAGTAAGAGAAATATCCAAGGGGAAACAACCATAAGACAAAGCAGAAAACCCGGATGGTCAATGAATACAAAACCACGACTGCTCCAGGAACATCTGCCAACCCCAAGACTCTAGAAACTAGGATCTCAAGGCTGTGCAGGAGACAGAAGACAAGGCTTTGGGCCCCTGCAAGGTAGAGAGTTGAAAGCGAGACCCCTACATAAATTCCAAACTCATGAATCAGGAAACAAAAGCTTCTCATGAAAGGAAAGAGATGAAAGAGCAACTTATCCATCTCAGTCTGAGTCCTGAGAAAGGAAAAAATCCCCCTTGAGAATGAAAAAACACAGTCCTACCCTGAAATAGCTTTAGATTTGGGATTTATACTTCGGTGGGGTATAAGAAAACCTAAGCCAAGAAAGAAACGTAAAGAAATCCCAGGTAGAGAATGTTTTGGAACACTAGGCTGAAACAAACATAAAACTTCTCTTAAGTGACATACTCACAACCAGGGCCTCACAGACTTCCCACCGGTTAAGAATAGCTGAACAAGTACCCACAAATCAAAACTGCAAAACACATAAATTATTTGTTGATTCTGCTGACTGTGGCCCGTGTTAGCTTATTTCCTTATGCAGAAGTAGAAGGGGGTCAAGAATTTCCGAAACGCTATCAATCCAACAGGAGTCAGGAAAGGAGAGGGGAAAAGCATAAAAAACAGAGGCAAAGGAAAGCATCTAAATAGAGGAATATAATAAATCTAATTGTCAGTAATCACCATAAATCTAAAGGGTTTAAATCAGTCATTTAAACACAAATAGTGAGACTAGACTCAAAAACTAATCTAAACCTAGCTATCTGCAGTTTAAAAGGGCCCATCTAAAACATGATGCTTTATACAAAGATCTTTTAAAATTCAACAATAAGAAAACAAGCAATCCGGGGCTGGCCCAGCGGCATAGCCGTTAAGGTCATGCACTCCACTTCAGTGACCTGGGTTCACCGGTTCAGATCCCAGGTGCGGACTTATCCAGCGCTTATCAAGCCATGCTGTGGCAGGTTTCCTACATATAAAATAGAGGAAGATGGGCACAGATGTCAGCTCAGGGCCAATCTTCCTCACCAAAAAAAAAAAGAAAGAAAACAAGCAATTCAATTAAAAAATGCACCAAAGACCTTAAAAGACACTTTACCAATGAAGATATCCAGATGGCAAATAAGTATATGAAAAGATGCTCCACATCATATGTCACCAGGGGAATGCAAATTAAAATAACAGTGAGATACAACTACACACTATTAAAATGGCCAAAATCCTGAACACTGAAAACACCAAATGCTGGCAGGGATGTGGAGCAACAGGAACTCATACATTTCTGGTAGGAATGCAAAATGGTACAGATACTTTGGAAGAGAGTTTGGTGGTTTCTTACAAAATTAAACATACTCTTACCATATGATCCAGCAATGGCACTTCTTGGTATTTACCCAAAGGCATTGAAAACTTACATCCACACAAATATTTCCACACAGATGTTTATAGTAGCTTTATTCGTAATTGCGAAAACTTGGAAGCAAGCAAGATGTCCTTCAGTAGGTAAATGGATAAATAAACTGTAGTACATCCAGATAATGGCATATTATTCATCACAACAAAGAAATGAGCTTTGAAGCCAAGAAAAGGTATGCAGAAAACTTAAATGCATATTGCTAAGTAAAGGAAGCCAGTCCAAAAAGGCTACTGCCTTTATGACATTCTGGAAAAGGCAAAACTATGGAGATGGTAAAAAAAAAAAAAAAAAATCAGTGATTGCTGGGGAAACAGGGAAGTGGAGGGAATGACAAGGCAGAGCACAGAGGGTTTTTATGGCAGTGAAAATACTCTGTATGATATTATAATGACAGATATACACCATTATACTTCTGTCCAAACCCACAGAATGTACAACACCAAGAGTGAACTCGAAGGTAAACCATGAACTCTGAGTGATAATGATGTGTCAATGTAGGTTCATCCTTGGTAAAAACTGTACCATTCCAGTGAGTGATGCTGATAATGGGAGAGGCTATGCATGCATGGGGTAGGGGGTATATGGGAAATCTCTATGCCTTCTTCTTAATTTTATTGTAAACTTCAAATCGTTCTAAAAAAATAAAGACTTTTTAAAAATATGATGATAAAAAAAGATTGACATTAATGATAAAAAAAGATTAACATTAAAAGATAGAAAAGAAATCACCAAGCTAATATTGATATTAACCAAAAGAAAACTGACATAACAATCTTAACATCTGATAAAATAGATTTAAGGCTAAAAGCATTATGAGAGATAAAAATGGATACTAATTAATTCTAAAAGCTCCAATTCACCAAAAAGACATAACAAGTATAAATTATATGCATCTAAAAGTACAGCTCCAAAATATGGAAAACAAAACTTGACAGAATTAAAAGTGGGTGTATCCAACCATCATAACATTAAATTTTAACGTCTCTTAGTAATTGATAAATCAAATAAAAAAAATTTAATAAGAATGCAGAAGGATTGGATAATATAATTAATAAAACTGAACATATATAAGACCTTGCACCAACAATTAGTAATACAGATTCTAATTACATATTCTAATACAGATTAGAAAGTAGAAAAAGGCTTTGTTATATGGGTATAGACATTCAGTTTTTCAAGATGAAAAAGTTCTAGAGCTTGAGCTTTGTTGCACAACAACGTGCATAGCGTTAACACTACCACACTGTACACTTAAAAATCATTAAGACGATAAATTTTATGTCATGTACTTTTCAACTCAGTAAAAAAAATAACAATAATGATTGAAGTATCCATGGTAAGAAGGAAAGGGAAAAAACAGAGTAAATCTAAGAAATGGGAAGGAAGGAAATAAAACTAAGAGCAAAAATTAAATTGGGGGAAAAGATTCAGTGGAAAGTATCAACAAAACGCAATGTTGTTTCTTTGAAAAGATTAATAAAATGATCAATCCTCTGTAAGATGGGTCAAGGAAAAAAAAGAATGGACAAATGAACAATAGTAGGAATGAAACAGGAGATATACCTGTAGATATAGCAGAGATTTACAAGATTATAATATGATAAGTAACTTTACACTAGTAAAATTGAAAATATGGATGAAGTGGATAATTTCCTACAAAAGTACAATACTAAAGAATAAGCTAAAAGCTCGAATGGTACAATAGCTTTTGCAGAAATTTAATTGGTAATTAAAAATAGATGTCACCATTACCCTCCCAGACCAAAATTTAAAGCAATAAACAACACACTGAGCTCAAATAGTTTTATAGGTAAATTCCACACTTCAATCCTACTCAAGCTGGCCTAGAGGATAGAAACAATGCAGAGAAGACCTTAGACTTTTTTTTTTTTTTTAAAGATTTTATTTTTTCCTTTTTCTCCCCAAAGCCCCCCAGTACATAGTTGTATATTCTTTGTTGTGGGTCCTTCCAGTTGTGGCATGTGGGACGCTGCCTCAGCGTGGTTTAATGAGCAGTGCCATGTCCGCGCCCAGGATTCGAACCAACGAAACACTGGGCCGCCTGCAGCAGAGTGCGCGAACTTAACCACTCGGCCACGGGGCCAGCCCCAAGACCATAGACTTTTGAAGGCTAAAAAGTATAAACCAAGTATTCCATAGGTAACCAAATTGTCATTCTTACGTGAACACAAAAAGGAATTCTCAAAGATGCAAGAACTTATGACATATTATCATTTGTATAACCTTACAGAAAATCTAATCTCCAATTCAAATAAAGTCCAAACTAAGATCAAATTATTAATAATTATAATACCTATCATCTATTGAGCACCTAATCTCTACCAGGATTTTTACTAAACACTTGATAAATGTTACTTCTGTCTATCCTTCAACAAACATGTAAGTTAGCTATTTTATCCACTTTACAGATGAGAAATATGAGAGTCAGGTTAAGCAATTTGCAAAACATCACACAGCTAGAACTGGCATTTGATCCTGGATCTTACTGATCCTTTGACTTGAAGTTCATGCTGAAATGTGTTGGGTTGACCAGCAGACAAGTCTTCAACTCAGCACAGAGCACAAACACTGTGGCATATTTCCCTTCTGGCAAAGGAGCCAGACCACAAAATATTCAGCCCTTTCATCCTCCCTTCTGATGGCTCACATCCTCAAAAGTTCATCAAATCTTAGCAAAATATCATGTATACAAGAAGCATTCAATCCACATTTTTAATAAAAATAGAGCAGGTTTTAAGAGAACTACAGCAGTAGTAGCTGAAGTTCGAACTCTATTTCATACTTGAAGGTTTCCATCTTCTACCACCCCTGTCTACCTCCCTGCCCTTTGCTGCTCATTTCTCTGATGTAGTGACGGCTTTCTTTCTTCCATTCCGACTCAAAGTGAGAGGATAGAACAGGAAAGGGTGGAAATCACAGAGGACTGGTAAGATGTGGTAAATGGAGCCAGGAAGAGCTTTGACCCATTTTGCATAGAGCCAGGCCTGATTCTAAAGTGCTGCTTTTCTGTGTTGGATCTTTCTCATTCCTCCTTTTCTTTCATTCTTGTTATCTCTACCAGTCGCCTGCTCTACCTTGAAATACTGTCTCTAACATCCCCTAAAACAAAGGAGTAACTCAAGCCCTGGAAGGTCAGGAGACCAGTGACAGATATTCGAATTGTTTGACTTTACACCAATTCTTGAAAATTCCATCACCTTCAACACCGAATCTATATACATACAGAAAAATTCATCCACACGCCACCACAAAAGCAGCAGCACCCCTTGCCATGGATCTTGGGAATCCCCTCCTTTTTCCTAAGACACAAATGATCACCAGGCCTGTTTTGTCAGGAATGACACTGTGTTGTGTAGGAATCATAGCTGGTGGGGCTGGGTGCATTATGGTAAATAAGGGATGAAAGTGGGAGATATTTCCTATTTCCAATTGTATGTTCTTTATTCTCCAAAGTCTGACTTCACCCCTCTCAGTTCATATTTTTGTACAAAATCTCACTACATCATTAGTGGAGTTACTCACTGTATTGGCAATGTCATAATTCCATTGACTTTAACCCAATTAAACATGAACTTGTCAAAAAAAAAATTGGAGAAAACGGGCTTCCGCAAAGAATTTACCATGCCTTCAGTGTGTGCGGCACCGGTTTTATTTCAGACATAATGTATTTAAGAATAGAGTCTATAAAGCTGTGTTGCATCTACACATCTCATATAGATTTACTTCCTGAGCCCGATTTGCTACTGTTTTTTTCCTTTGTGGCTGCCATTGCAGAATTAATGTTTTTGTCATCACAGAATTGTAGTTCAGCACTGAATCAAAACTTCAATCTTATTCTATCACATTTCAAAGTCTGTACATGCTTAGAGCCCCTTTTGAAGGTCATTAAACATCATAGGGTGAGTCATGATTACATTTGCTTGAACACCCGGGATGCGGAAATCACAACACTCTGATTGACCTTGGCTGTATTGTAAGGAGCTGTGTCAGTAACCACAGTTTATTGGCATTGAGTTCTTAGGCGACTGGTTGCACAGAACTTCACTTACGTTACTAAATAAAAACTGACTTGGGGCCTTGAGTGTGATGGTAGTTGGGCTGACAGCAGTGCTGTAGGAATAAGGACTGATTCCGAGAGCGAGCCTATAAAGAGCAAAGTGGTGAATGTGTTTTCAATCACACAATTTCTACAACAGGTCAACCGTAATTCTCATGCAGTTAACCCAGCCCTGAAGTGAATACTGAGTAAGGGCAACCATATCTTTATTCCAAATCACCTGAATTCAATGAGTTTTATGAATATGCTATTTTATTCCATCAAATAAATTCTACTCCTTGATTCCTTAAAACAGCTTCTGCAGTACTTTGTAGGTAAAACTATAAATTTGCATAATTATTTCATTTGAAGTTATTAAACTAAGGCCGTATAATTGATTAAAATGATTTCATTGAACTTTAATCATTAAATGAATAGTAATACTTTTCTCCTCAAAAAAAGTACCAATTTCCTGGAAATGTACTTCATGGCTTTATTTCCTTTGCTAATTGATCCTGGTCATTTAATTCAATAACTTTTATAAAGTTAAAATTCTAGGGATTTAATTGACTTTTGCTTAACTTCCAATTAGGTCTAATTTGTTTCTATTCTGTCTCATTAAATCCAATTATGGTTGCACTAATCGTAATTACTCCCAATAGTTCATTTCCTTTAAAATAAGGACTCTGTCCTCTGTTACTTTCAAGTAATTTTTCATCAGGGTTAGATAGGGCTCTTAATTATATTAATACAAATGGCTTCCTGCATGCATCCATAAGTTTGCATTTGGTACTTAGGCCACCCCCAGCAACTCAGCAAAGCTAGCAAGACCCTAGATACGGTGTGGTAGCTATGTAGGTAGGTTCCCAGGAGCCATCATTAATATCAATTCTAATTGGTAGAGAATCACTTGGTTTCACATTTCATTACTCTAGTTATAGAAACTTATAAAAAACACAGAATTTGAATAAAAGGGAGGGAAGGGCAATATGAAAAATGTTCACACACATTTGGAAGAGATGGTACTTTCTCAAAAATGATGCGTTCCTATAGCAGGTTCATTTTGCACTTTGTTTTTTAACTATCTATTTCCATTTTGATAAACTATTATAAAGACTCAGAAGGGAATGCCTATAACAAAATTTTTTTAAAAAAGACAATCTGGGTTTTCCTTAAAGACTGTATTAAAGACATTACTAAGTTTTCTTAGAAGAAGTAAAGAGCATGAAGGTATTTTTGCATGATCAAAAACAGAGAGAGAAAAATGGAACAATAAATGTTTCAAGTGGGAAAAAATGGAATAATTTTTTTTGTTTCTTACTGATATTCTATCCTGATATCAGAAAATAAGGGAAAAGACAAAGCACATTTTTCAAGAGATAGGATTTGAAACAAATGATTGTTAAAAATTATTTTGCAGAGCTAACAAAAATCTCTGTGACTTGTTTCTTCCATTTAAAAAACATAAGATACTGTATGATTCTATATATGAATTCTTGAAATAAAATTACAGCGATGGAGAACAGAAGAGTAGTTGCCAAGGGTAAGAGCTACAGGGGAAGGGGGTAGGTGTGGCTACCAGGGAACAGCGTGAGGGAACCTGATGATGATGATGATGGAAGCTTTATGTTGGTTGTGGTGATGGTGACACAAATCTACACATGTGATACAACTGTGTAGAACTAAACTACACACACACAAATGAGAGCATCTAAAACTGATGAGATCTGAATAAGCTCTGTGGATTGTACCTATGTCAATTTCTGGGATTTGATATTGTGCGATAGTGATGTAAGATGTCACCCCTGGGAGAAAATGGGTCAAGAGTAAACAAGACAACCCTATATGGTTTTTTTTTTTTTTTTGCAAGTTTCTGTGAATTTATAATTATTTCAAAATAAAGATAAAAGTATGGTATGGTAAGACCCGAAATTCATCACTTTCCAAAAAGAAAAAAAAAATGAGGATTAATGGATCCGTTCAATAATGTCAAATATGCAATCAGAGCCATTTTCTGTCCTCTCACACTAGAGCTGTCATTTAGCCTCCTTCTGATATTCCCTACAGGACTTGAGCAACTCTTATGTTCCAAAGGCCCATAACATTTGTTTGTTACTAACTCCATACTAAACAAAAAAAATGCAAAATGATAGAATAATTCTTTATAACAATGATGAAGTAATAAAAACTATATCTCTGCCCCCAGTTCCTGGCACAGAGCTCCAAAAAAACCTCTGTAATTTCCTCAGTGATAAGAATATTAGGAGCATCTTTTCTTCTAATATTTGATCTTTGACCCCATCCGTGACACAGTGCTCCTAAATCTCTTGGACTTTCCTGGGTGAGAGCAATGTCTTTTGTACTGATGAAGTGACTCTTGGTCATCAGAAAGACCAAGCCAGGATTAGATGCTTGGAATGTTCAGCTCCACCTCCCATTCCCCAAGAGGAGATGGAGGCTGAAAATGGACTTCATAATCGATCATGCCTACGTGATGAAGCCTTCATAAAAATCCCAATACTACAGGGTTTGGAGAGCTTCCAATGTACCAGGAGGGTGACATACCCCAACTCCTTGGGGACAGAAGCTCCTGTGCTCGGGGACCCTCCCAGACCTCACCCTATGCATCTCTTCATCTAGCTGTTCATCTGTATCTATTGTCATATCTTTTATTATATAATAAACTGGTAAACATAAGTAAGTGTTTCCCTGAGTTCTGTGAGCCATTCTAGCTAATAATCAAACATGAGGAGATTGTCATAGCAACCTCCGATAAGTCAGAAGTACGGGTAACAACTCGGACTTGTGACTGGCATTTGAAGGGCGAGGGGTGGCGCAGTCTAGTGGGACTGAGCCCTTAACCTGTGGGATCTGACACTGTTTCCAGGTAGCCAGTGTCAGAATTGAGTTAAACTGTAGGATATCTCTCTGGTGTCACAGAATCACTTGGTGTGGATGAAAAAAACACATATCTGTTGTCAGAAGAGTAGTGAGTGTAATAATAATGTGAGAATAAAGGAGAAACACACAGGAGGAGTGTAGGTTTCTTTCCAATAACAATTAGTATTTTTATTTATACAGAGACAATAATGGTAAGAGATTTAAACATTTGGGGTAAAGGATAGACTCTTGATAAGGTTGCAGTGGCAAAATACATAGGGAAGAAGACAAAATAAAGGAATCGGAAACAAAATAGCCCAGGGTTGTGGAGAAATCATGGGACTGAGGGGCAGGAGAGCCGAGATTATATTGTGTTTCTGCCGCAAACCCGCTGAAAGACTTGAGATAATTCATTCCTTTTCCCTGAGTCTCAATCTTCTTTTCTATAAAATAGAATGAAATAGACCATCTTCAAGGTCCCAAAATACTGGCATTCTTTAACTTTATATGGAGTCTAACTGGATCCCTAATTTCAATTTTAATAAAGCTTATGTGCTGCACTGCATGCAGTATGTCTAAACATTCATGTTGGTCCTAATAAATAATTAAATCCAGCATTTGGCAGCTGGAAGCTATTGCACTCTGTTAAGTATTCTTGAAGCTTGTAGCGTATCAAAATAAAATGCTAACAACTTAGTAGATATAAAACCTATTAGCAACTGTGACTGCTGTTTTATCTCAGAAGACTTTGTGAGGATAGTGCTAAGAAGTGGATTGTGCTGCAAATTAGCCTAATTTTTCCCCCAAGATGCACTAAAATGATTCCCCACTCCATTCATGGGAATTCACTGTCCTCAAGTATCCACACACCTTCCTAAAATTTGTGGTTTCTGGGCTGACGTTATTCCATTTCTTTATGCAAGTATTAATTGCATCCTCATTTGGTTATGCATCATGAATAATAGCAGCCTGGCAATTCCTTGCAACTTCTTTATATACCTGTTTATACTTGCGATAATAATAATGTCAACCTTGCAATTCTCATCAAAAAAAAATTCAAGGAAAAAAACATATGCCATAAGGCTAAATATCTAGGATGCTCATAAATAGTCATAAGATAAAAAACAAGTAGTCTCTGATAGTGCTGTGAAAAGACATCAAGTTTAGCATTATCAAGTTAATAAAAATATTCTTAACCAGATGCTGAACTTTAAAGACATAAAGATGCCTGCAACCGAGATATAAGCCTATTCAAGAATATAGGTAATATACACATGAACATCTCTGGTAAACTCTACCTGACCTCACCATGAGAGAAAACAGTGAGGAGGGGTAGCGAGCTGATAGCTCTCTCAATATAAAGCTTGACTCTGCAGGAGGTGAAGAAACAGGATTATTGCCCCATCATGACTCTTTTCCATCTGTTTTGATCATCCAGGCAGACCTATACTAAAACAAAATTAAAACGCTAACATACAGTTTCCTTGCCTGTATTTTTCTTAGTTTCCCACAGCGAAACACCTATTCATAGTGTACACACTGCGCTCCTAACCCCAGGATTTTGCATCCTCATGCTATTGGTCACAACATGCAAAAGTCGGTGCAATCCATCACTATAATTGGAAATATTGCACAAGACACATGCTACAGACAGCTGGCCAGAGCAAAACCATGATTCTAGGGCATCAAAAACCCCACATGTTCTAACTTCTTTGTGGGCTACCAGCTGACCCCCACCCCACTTCAGGCACAACAGAGTAGAACACAGTGACCCAATCCATAGAGTCACCAGCCACCCGGGAGATGGCCTGACGTTAAAAGTTCTGCACAAACAGGAACAAAGTGAACCAGTGAGATTCTATTCCTTGGTAGTTTAAATTGGGAATGTATAGAAATCAGGCATTTGACAATAGAAGCTGAAGTGGAAAAATTATGAGCTAGAGAGAGGCTGTGAAGGACCAAAAATGAGCCAAGGTTAACACAGGCATGCAGAGTAACTGCTGGTCCCTCTCCATCCCCCAGGCTGGGACTGAGCAAGAGTACAGGAATGTCATGGAAACAATTTACAGCTCAGATCAAAGAGATAATATTTTAGCTGCCAAGTTCACAGGGAGCTGTATTCCTAGTGCTGAACTCTCCCACACTATATCAGGCCCAGACAGAATTGGTTTAGAGACTTTTACCCACTCCAAAAAGATAAAATAAGGGACAAAGGAGCTTTGAGAGAGAACATTCAGAAAGTCAGAGATGATGGTATTAGTCGGTGTAGCTTTTAGGGAGATTGGGTCCTGAGGGTAAAGCCCTCGTGAATGGGATTAGTGCCCTTGTAAAAGAGATCCCACAGAGCTCCCTAGCCCCTTCCACCATGTGAGGATATAAGGAGAAGTCTGGAGTCCAGAAGAGGGCATTCACCCAACCAAGATGGTACCCTGATCTCAGACTTCCAGCCTCCAGAACTGTGAGCAATAAATTTATGCTATTTATAAACCATCTATCTGTCTGTGATGTTGTATTACAGCAACCTGAACAGACTAAGACAGGACAGTGGGTGGAAGAGCATTGGAAGCACAGGAAGTTCTCCCTTCATATGGTCACGTAAACTGTTAAAACAGCCATGCAAGCTGAAACCATACAGTTATCAACTAAGTTGTTGTGGGACCTTTAAAAGTGTTGTCAAAACATGCATATCAGGACCACAAAAAGTGAGGAGTGCCAATATACTGCCAATAAGGTTTTTACATAATTTGTGAAATGGTATAATACTACTTGAGGATCAATTATGATAAGTTAAAGATACATACTGTAAACTCTTGAGCAGTCCTTAAAAATAAGTAAATGGGGTTGGCCTGGTGGTGTAGTGGTTAAGTTCATGTGCTCTGCTTTGGTGGTCCCCGGTTCACAGGTTCAGATCCCGGGCACAGACCTACACACCACTCATCAAGCCCTGCTGTGCCAGCATGTTATATACAAAATAGAGGAAGATGGGCACCAATGTTAGCTCAGGGCTACTCTTCTTCAGCAAAAAGAGGAAGATTGGAAACAGATGTTAGCTCAGGGCCAATCTTCCTCACAAAAAAAAATAAAATAAATAGATACATAAATAAATAAATGTTGCAACTAATAAACCAAAGTTGTAATAAAATGTAATACTAAAAAAACCCTCAATTAATCCAAGAGAAAAGAAGAAAAAAGTAACCAAGAACAGATGGGAAAATAGAAAACAAACAGCAAATACTAGACTTAAGGTGAACTATATCGATAAGTATACTAAATGTAAATGAGCTAAATACTCCAATTAAAAAATAGAGATGACCAGACTGGATAAAAATGCCAGAACCTATGATATGCTATCTATAAGAAACTCACTTTAAATATAAGAAAGAGATAAGATAAAAGGATGAAAATAGGTGTATGATATAAAAACTGCTAATAAAAAACTGGAATGGTGTTATTAATATCAGAAAAAGTAGACTTAAGGACAAGAAATATTATCAGCAACAACAAAAAAGAAATTTCATAACGAAAAAGGGTCAATTCATAAAGAAGATTTAACAATCCTAAATATGTATATAATAAAATGCCTTCGAAGTACACAAAGGAAAAACTAATAGAACTGAAAGGAGAAGCAGAGATTTTAAAACTCCTCTTTGGAAAATCGATAGAAGAAGGCTGAAAATCAGTAAGGGTAATGAAGACTAATTATGCTATCAAACAACTTGACCTAATTGTCAGCACAATACACATTTTTTTCACTTATGCATGGTCCCTTCACTGAGATGGGCCATATGCTGGCACTTAAATATTGATAATATTAAAAGGATTGGTATCACACAGTTAATTCTCTGACTGGAATTAAATTAAAAATAAATAATTATTTTAAAATTTCCAAATACTTGGAAATTAAGCAACACATTTCCAAATAACCCATGAAACAGATTTAAAAAATTATAAGAAAAGCTAGAAAATATTTTTAACTTGATAATGAAATCACAACATATCAAAATTTGTGGAATGCAGCAAAGTAGTGCTTAAAGTGACATATATAGTTTGAGATACTTACATTATAAAAGAAGAAAGATCTAAAATCAACCACCTAAGCTACCACCTTAAAAAAAAAAAACTTGAAAAAAGGGAAAAATTAAACCCAAAATAAGTAGAAGAAAGGAAATAATTAAGACAGGAAAAGAAGTAAATGATATAGGAAACAAAAATAATAGAGAAAAATCAATGAAACCAAAAGCTGCTTCTTTTAAAAGGTCAGTACAATTGCAAATCTTTAGCCAGATTGATCAAGAAAAAGAAGAGAAAGAAGGTACAAGTCATTAAATCAGGAATAAAAGAGAGTACAGCATGATTGATAATAGAGACTTTAAAGACTTAATAACGGAATATTATGAACTTTGTAAAAATAAATTCAACAACTTAGATGATACAGACAAATTCCTTAAAGACACATAAATAAAACATGGGTTAAGACTTGAACCAACACTACACCAAAAGGGCTATCCAAATGGCCAACCATCACGTTAAAAGATTGTCCATATTATTAGTCATTGGGGGAAATTTGTATTTAAACTATGATAAGATTCCATTTTATATCCACTAGAATAATTAAACACTGGAAATATCAAATGTTGGTGAAGATGTGGAGCAATTGGAAAACTCATCCTTTGAGGTGACAGAGCAGAATAGTAGAACCACCTCAGAAAATGGTTAGTTTGATAGTTTCTTATGAAGTTAAAAATACCATATGACTCAGCAACTCCATTCCTTAGGCATTTACCCAAGAAATTAAAACATGTCTACACAAAGACCAGTACAAAAATATTCACATCAGCTGTTTTCATAATAGCTAGTAACTGTACACAACCCAGTGTCCATCAACAGGTGAATTGTGTTACATCAGCTACTCAGCAATAAAGGAAACAACCAAACAAAATAAAAAGGAACAAACTACTGATGTATATGACAACTTGGATGAACCTCAAAAATCTTATGTTGAGCAAAAGAAGCCAAACACAAGAGTCACACTCTATGAGTCCAAATACATTAAATTCTAGAATTGGCCAAACTAATTGATACTGGCATAAAATAAGTCCGTGGTTGCCTGGGGCTGAGGAGAAAGGGACTTATTCCAAAGGAAGTTTTGGGAGGGGCAAGGAAATATTCTATACCTTGATTGTGGTAGTGGTTACCCAGGTATCCACTTTTGTCAAAGCTCACTGAGCTATACCCTTCAAATGAGTATATTTTAATATATGTAAATTATGCCTCAATAAAAGTGACAAAAAACACTTTAAGCATATGTATGCTCAGACTTCTACATAATTCTTGTAAACTCTTATTAGTGTATTCATTCCAATACATACTGTGTTTCAACATTACCCACTGTAGAAATTCTAATTTAATTTTTTTAATGAAGACCTTAAATGTATTGAAATGTGAATAATTCATAAAAATATATATCCTAGGATGAATGAAGAGAAGGGACCAAGATATCCCCAAGTGGACAGGAAGGGCTCTTTCCATGATATTCCAGTCAGTCCACACGGAACCTCTCTGTTCTGCCTCCACTACAGGAGACCTGACTCTCATTCCAATAACTGACAGACTGAAAAAGACACAGTAGGAAAGAGCGCAGGGTGGGACGATTGGGGATGACGAAGTGAAAGAAGAGGTGTGAATGACACATTTAAAACCACAAAAATTAATACCAATATATTGTTCAATCCCAATTACAACCTACAAACATTGAAAAGTCTCCATTACTTGAGGAAATATTTAGGAGAGAGAATTACAGATCACCTAAAATGACTGGTACTCAACAACAACAAAAAGGATATTTAGAGGTGATAAGATTATTAATACACATTCTGAGAACACCTGTCATTGAGGTGTTTAAACATAGGCTGGAAAATTCATCCCAAGGTGAGGCAAGGAGAGCTCTTTTATGTCTACTTATCACGTGGAGCAAATACTTCCTTCCTTTGTACGCTCCCATGAGGGCCAGGAAATGAGGGCCAGATATAAGCTCTGTGCTTTTCTGCCTACGTTAGCCTGGGTTCCTTCTCAAAAGCAGCCTGAGATAAGTGGCTGAGTGCACACAGTTCAATTTGTAATTAATCCCAGGAACAGGAGTGTGGGTCTTGGAAGAGCGAAATAGAGAATGAGGGAAGATAATTCAATGGTGCATTATCTAACTGATCACCACTGTGGGTAACAAAGGCTCAATCCCACTGGGACACACTGAGTTGTTTTTGTAGAATGTGCTGAGCATTCTCCCCCAAGAGATGTATTTATCCACCAGTTCTAACCACCATTGGTCAAGGGTAGGTAGCCCTAACTACGCAATTGTTCTCAATTTTGGCGGTTTATCAGAATCACCTGGAGAGTTTAAAACTCCTGATTCAGGCTGCAAAGCAAAGCAATTAAGTCAGAGTATCTGCAGGTGGGACCCAGGAAATTATATTTTTTAATCACCCCCAGGTGATTCCAAGGTTAGTCATTTTGTGAACCACTGCCCTAGAGAATAATGGTCTTGTACTCCCAGATGTGTGTACGTGTGAGTGCCAGGAAAGTTCCCGCAGGTGTCCCAGGCTAGAGCATCAGAAAAGCCCCAGGGCATGCAGGGAAAGAGTACCTCGGCGCAGCTGAGGTGAGGTGCTTTCAGACCGCACCTGTAAAAGGTGGGCAGAGAAGATGAGAGGCAAGACGTTTGACACACTGTCCCCACTTGTGGCTATCTGCCCACTTTCACTTCCAAATGTATCAACAGGCAGCTGGATTGAGAAAGAAGGTAAGACGTGCATTGCTCCTGAGAAAGGCCCATGTGAGCTATAAGACCCCAGAGCAATCCTTAGTTGTCCTTGATCACCCTGAGGCTCCTGCTAGTCACGTGCATTGTACACAGTTGACACATCATTAACATTTGTGCCGCTGAGCTAACACATTCTCAAGGACACCAATGATTGGCCTAAAGGCAGGCAGGAATACATCACCGGAGGGGTCTCTCCATTCTGCCATCTATCCAACATCAACACATTTGTGTTATTTATATTACAGGTAGTATCCCATAATATAAATCCCATAATCCCCAAAATATCTTGATGTTTTGAATATGTCTTGGGTTAGATGAAAAGAAACTACAAGTTAAATGATATTTGATGGGAAAACTTTAATACAGAATCTCCAGAGCTGCACTCCACAAAAGGCTAGGGGGTTTTCCTATTGCCCCGGGGAGGACAGTGCTGTCACCATCCCCTCCCATCTATTTCTACACAAAGGGGAGACTAAAGAGCTTTGCTTCAATGCCACTGGTGTGCTGTGTGACCCTGGGGTAGTCGTGAATCTTCTCCGTGCCTTAGTTTTTTTATCTTCAGATTAAAGTACTAGATTGTATCATTTCAAAGAATCTTTCCGTCTGAAAAATTCTATCCAGAGCTATTTGATTTTGCATTTCCTTTAAGTATCAATCTACTAGGGAAAGATTTATTGTTGCTCTTAAATATCACCTCTATGAATAAGTCTTGTCAAAACTCTGGCAGGGTGTCAGTGAGTTTAGCAAATATGCACATAGCATCGTCATGGATCTTAAATTTATTCCCCACTGTGAATTTCTATGAACTTTGTAGTCTGTACCATGTCTAGCTCTTGTTTCACACATACAAAAGTTTTTTCACCAACTAGTCTGAAAGCTACTTGAACATAGAGCTGTATCTTAAACATCTTCACTGTCCTCTAGAATGCATGGAAAGTTCTGTCTGCACTGGAGGGGCTTGCTATTAATTATTAAATTGATTAGGATTGAAAGTAACTTTCCCAAAACATACAACAAAATGATGCAAAAAAAAAAATTAAGAATACTAAGTCCAATTCCACAACTAGAAGGACCGGCAACTAAGATATACAACTGTGTACAGGGGAGGTTTGGGGAGATAAAGCAGGCAAAAAAAAAAAAAGAATACTAAGTCCACTGAGTTGTCCTCTTTCACCAGTCAATTCCACATTGCATTCAACAGCTTTATTGAACAACGTTAGATACTGGGCATCAAAAAGTGTTTACACTGGGGCTGGCCCAGTGGCATGATGGTTGGGTTTACGGGGTCCACTTTGGTGGCCTGGGGTTCGCCAGTTTGGATCCCAGGTGCAGACCTGGGCACCACTTATCTGGCCATGCTGAGGTGGGCATCCCACATGTGAAGCAGAGGAAGATGGGCTCGGATGTTCCTCAGGGCCGATCTTCCTCAGCAAAGGGAGGAGGATTGGTGGCTGATGTCAGCTCAGGATTAATCTTCCCTCCCCCCAGCCCCCAAAAAAAGGGCTTGTGCTGCCAGAGTTTTCTGTAAAAGGTGTGAAAAAAACATAACAAGGGTGGTATTAGAATTACAAGCCTCGATATTTTAAATATACTTCTGCTTAAATGAAAAGAAGACTACACGTTGCAACGATATTCGATGGGAAAACTAAAAAGGAAATCATTGTATTGACCGTAATTACCTTGAGAATTCAAGTGGTGTGCAGGTCATAACTCTTCTCAGCAAAATAAAAGAGAGAAGATGGAAGACTCTATTCTGGGATCTAATACAGCAAAATGCTGGAGATCAACCAGGGAAAAACTGCCTTAAGTTTAAAACTACACATGCTCTATTTTTTTCTTATAATTACAATCTTATTTACATTGATTCTCATTCAAGAAGGAGAAATGAGCGGGGCTTGTTTTATTGTTGCTATTATTATTCTTTCGATTCTTTTCCTTTTTTTCTTTTTTGATTTTGTTTTTGTTTTAATCTCCCAGGCAAGCAGGCAGATAATATTTAACCATGAGGCTTGACCCTGTGTGCTATGGCTCCATGATAACCACAAAGTTTAGAAAATATCTTTGTTAGAGACAGAGAATGGATTGGTGGTTACCAGAGGGGAAGTGGGGAGGGAGGAGGACGAAACGGGTGATTAGGCACAGGTGTGGTGATGGATGGTAATTAGTCTTTGGGTGGTGAACATGATGTGACCCACACAGGAATCAAAATATAATGATGTACTCACCCTTCTTCTTCTTCTTGTGACGATGTGAGGTGATACAACGCCTACGTGATGAGATGAAGCGGAGTGAATGACGTAGGTGTTGTGACACAGTGTCCTGGGCAGGACGGAGCAGGACCATGAGAGGTTTCCTCATGCTACTGATGAATGGCACACAATTTAAAACTTATGAATTATTTATTTCTGGAATTTTCCATTTAATATTTTTGGGCCGCAGTTGACCTCAGGTAACTGAAACTGGGAAAGCGAATCATGGATGAGGGGTGACTATTGAAACAGGATGCTGACCGGACTCCCTATTCAGAGATAAATGCAAGAATTATGCTGCTTGAAACCTTTTGATTCTTTCTATTTCCAAGGCTAGTTTTCTAGCCTCCAGTTAATTCTTTGAGCCTCGCTCCCATCACTATCACCAATCTTTCCAAGAAATTTCTCTTTCCGTTAGTGTTATTTTCAAATGTTTGAAACCAAAGAGCACTAAGTGACCCAGTAGGTAAATGTAATGGGGTCCTCCTGATCCTCATGGTCCCCACTCAGCAGAAAGCTTTAAGCTCCACAAAGGCAGTCAGATCTCCCTTAATAAGCACTGGACACTCTCAATGTATGTAAGTGTTCAATAAATGTTTGTGAAAGGAAAGAGGAAAGGGGTTCGGGGGGGAGGGATTAATGGAAGAAGGAGTGAAGGAAGAGAGGAAGAGAAGGGAGTAAAGGAGGAAAAAGAGGGAGGGAGAGAGGAACACAAGGTCTTGGGAATTAGTTCCATGTGATCATTTCTGCCCAAAAGTGCCAAGTTAAAAAAAAAACAAGGGGGCCAGCCCAGTGGCACAGCAGTTAAGTTCACACATTCCGCTTTGGCAGCCCAGGGTTCACCGGTCCAGATCCCGGGTGCAGACATGGCACCACTTGTCTGGCTGTGCTGTGGCAGGCGTTCCACATGTGGCGTGGAGGAGGATGGGCCTGGATGTTGGCTCAGGGCCAGTCTTCCTAGCAAAAGGAGGAGGATTAGCGGCAGATGTTGGCTTGGGGCTAATCTTCCTCAAAAAAAAAAAAAAAAACCAACAACAACAACAAAAAGACCATTGGAGACCCTCCTCATTTCTGCTTAGGTACATGTTGTCCCTCAAAAGAACAGAGAAATTATAGTTTATGTATTTCATGCAAGAATTAAAGAAAATTAGGATCTGAAGGAAATTCAGAGATATATATAAAAACACAAACTTTGATTCTTAAATTCAGAAACATTGGCAAATACTGATGAAGTAGAAGATCAGGCAAAGAAATGAGGGAGTAGAATATGACTTAGAAAGTCAACCTGAATAAAAGCATTGAGTTATCTTAAATTTGGTTGAGGGACATTGGTAGGGATGGAAATCTACAGGATTCTGGCTCTTCTATTACACCACTCTGATTGGCCATATGGTGCTTAAAAGAGGTAAGGTGGATTGGAAAAATCGTGGATGATCTTTCTGCTTAAACAAAATTATATCCAAAACCAAAAAGACAAAACAAAACTTTTTGTATTGCTCTTCTACTGTGGAAATCTCTCTCTATGGACATTTTGCATCCTCTCTGATTACTTGGCTGGTTAGATTTCTGCTACTTAAAATGCTTTCCCCCTCCATTCTTGCTATTTGCTGACTGAGGTTTCCAGTGTTGACGCCCTTTATCCTCTTCTTACTAATTCCCAATTAACAGAAGGACTCCATCTCTCTACCCTGTAAACTCCGGGTTTTATTTATGCTGCTTTTATTATGCATCAGTTATGGAATCCAGGGCCCCTGATTTGCTCATCTGTTTTCATTTTGTGGTGTAGAAATTTAACATGTCCAGCCACTACAAAGCAGAAACGTGAACAAGCAATTATCTGTTAAATTGAAATTTCCCAGATGCAAGTCAATGTTTTTATTAACCCTTAGAATGGCAATGTTATTCAGTTGCCACAGTCAGGGAATACTCAGGGGGAAATTCAGCTACTGTATATACACAATCATCACTTAAAAACTAAAGGGAGGGGCTGGCCCACGGCTCAGGAGTTAAAAGCTCCACGCGCTCTGTGTGGCCCTGGCGGCCCGGGGTTCATGGGTTTGGATCCCGGGTGTGGACCTACTCCACTCATCAGCCATGCTGTGGAGGCATCCCACATACAAAGTGGAGGAAGATGGGCACAGATGTTAGCTCAGGGCTGATCTTCCTCAAGCAAAAAAAAAAAAAGAGGAAGATTGGCAACAAATGTTAGCTCAAGGCAAATCTTCCTCACAAGAAAAAAACTAAAGGGAAAAAACTAAAATGTACCTCGAGCCAAATAAAACCTTTTAACAAGCACTCTTTTAACATTTCTCTATGTTATCAAATATAAATCTAAAACAATTTGTAAGTCCCTTACAGAGGAAAAAAGTTATTTTAAAATCTGTTGCTTCAAAGGAATTGATTAGAGATAAATTTAACCCGCTTAACTAAAATGAAATGCTATGGGAATTATGCAAGATTAGTGCCAAAATTTTTTTAAAAACTACTTTGCTTACTCTCTAGAGGAAGAGAATATAGATATTGGATGGGATGAGAACCAACCCTCCCTGGCTCATCTTTTCTCAAGGGCACGTTGAAATCCTCCATTTTTCTGATCATTTCAAGCACAAATCAAAATATTTTCAAAAATTTTGCTAATCATGAGAATAATAGCGAATTTTAAACCTTGATTCTAAAAGCCACTCTCAGGCCACAATTATTAAAGTGTTTGTGCCAGCAGCGAGCACAGACAAGGTACTAGGAGGCAACACATGGACATTTGGTGGACAGCTTATTGCAGCCCAAACTAAGACAACCCGAAACGCTGCCAGAGGCAAGTCCCCTGTCAGCATCTTTCTTGCTTTATGGCATCTTATCCCCACTTGATTTCTCCAGTCCCTCCCCTTGCCTCTGCCCCTGGGAGCCCCCCTTCCCCAGGCCAGCAGGCGCCATTCGCAGTCTAGTACAAGCTTTACCCTGCCGAGGCCGGAGGCAGCAGGTGTGGTGCAGGCGCAGGTCACAGCAGGAACCAAAGGTGGCTTGGCGGGGGCTAGAGTTTATACATTTTGAAAAGGAGACTTCTGACCTCATAGGGAGAAAATTTAGCACCTAGGTATACCCTGAGCACAGAGGGCTAAGTAGAGCCGCCAAATTGAGGGCATGATCCATTATCTATTCACTGGATGCCAGCTTCCCCCACCCCCACCCCACACATACCACGTCATCTCAGGTCTTTCCTCACCAATATCACCTCTGAGGTCTGTCTTCCTCATTTTCTACCTCTTTCCTTTATCTTCATGCTGTCCCGCCGTTCCTTCTTCTTAGTTCTCAAGAATGATTTTGTCTCTTCAAACTGAGAAAGGAAAAATCTTTTCCTGACCCTGTCTCCCTGTCCACCAGTGGTTCTCAAACAGGGGAGATTTTGCCCCCACAAGAGGACCTTTGGCAATATCTGGAGACACAACTAGGGGAGAGGTTGTTGCTGGCATCTAGTGGGTAGACGCCAGGGATGCTGCTAAACATCCCACAATGCACAGGTCAACCCCCCAACTGCAAAGAACCGTACCACCCAAAATGTCAATAGTGCTGGAGCTGAGAAACCTTGCTGGAGACATCACTCTAAACTTCCTTCTTCTAGACATCACTTGGCCGAACTTCCTGCCATGTTATCTGCACTCGATAGTTTCTACCACCTCCCTTCCAACTCACTGCTGAGCCCACAAGGATTTGGCATCCACCTTCTCTGCTCCGCCACACTGCTCTCGCCAAGGTCACACGCAATTCTCGTACAGAAAAATCCAATAGATACTTCCGTCTCTCCTTTCTTCTTTGCTTTTCTTTCCAACAAAGATAACCTTTTCACAACTGTGTTCTTTGCTGGTTTCTGTGGCCTCATCACATCCTTGGCATCATCACTGGTACTTGCAGGGTGAAATCTGAGTACCTCTGCCTGGCTCCCCAGGCCCTGGTATACGTGTCCACCATGGAATCCCACAGCTCTTCCACTCACACCTTGCTTTCTAGCCATGAAACAAACCACTTGCTGATTCCCAAAAAGGCCAGTGCTCTCTATCCCCTTCTTTTCTGCACATACCATTTACTCTGCCCAGAAGTCCTTCCCACCAGCCCACCTAATGAGCCACGACCCAACTTTCAAAATTCAGGGCAAATATCTCCTCTTCTCTGACAACTTCTTGTGTTGCAGACAGAATTCCGTGCTACTCTGGGTGCCTCCTCCTTACAAACACGTCACTCATAACACTTTTAGTTTATACCTAGTTGTTCATCTGTCCCTTGCTCCACCTCCCGTGAAAATAAGAGCCCCTGGAGCTGGGTCCTCTGTATTTTTCTATACCCAGAGCCCAGCACAGTGCCTGGTAAATAGCTGGTGCTAACTAATGAAATTTTGTGAAATGAATGAATAAAATAAATCGGTTCTAAGCAAACAACGTAATCACCATCTAAACAAATCCTCTAACTTTATCCCATTACCTTTAAATTCCCCCTGCCTTTTTCTCCCTTCCCCATCCCTCGCAAATGAAAAGACCCACAATCTGTAAATTTTCCTATCAACGGTTGGTTTTTTAACGAGTTAAGATAATGAATTAACCTGTTTCAGAGATGAAGGAGCTGAGGCACAGAGAGGCTAAGAACTTACCCAAGTGGGAACAGTGACCTAAAGTCTGTTCCCTTAACCCTACACTAATACTAATCCAGGTGATGGAAGCTCCAGGGAAGGGAAACATCGGACCATAAAGGCAAGTGGGAGGGCAATCTGGGGAAGACACAGAGACAGGGCCTAGCGCCCAGGGCAGGCACTCACGAGATCCCTGCAAGATGGTGAGTGGGCAGAACAGCTCCATTGCAGCAGGAATGAGACAGGCAGGGACAATACCCCTTTATGATATTTACCTGTAACTGAACTGACTGAAATATCAGCATGCTCCAGGCAGTGATCTGTCAGGTAGGTGTAGCAGATACTATGCATGACTGTATGGTACTTGCCTTTTTCTTTTTTTTCTGACTGGGTTGTTGATTCATGGTCAGGTATTTCTGGCTGTGCCCTGGCTCTGGTTTACCGCAGTTACACGCGTCAAACATCCCCCAGGGTGCAATGGCACAGGTGATTGAGCATCCTCCGGCTGTTGTTTTATTCTTGCTGACACACTTGCTTCTGACAACTTTTCCAATTAGACAAAGTCATCCTTAAGGCTTAATTCCCAGCTCCAAAGTGAAGAAGGGATGAAACGCAAACTTGGTCTAAATCAGAAGAAAATTCCTGCTAAGATATCTGTGTTGGTTTAAAAAGCTAAAGGTTTTCAACTAAACCAGCTCAATGGAAAACAAAAGGGAAAGTTATGTCCAGATTTGTTTGTCCAGAGGTTTGTATCATTTCCTAAAGGTAAATATTAGTCAAAAAGTAGTTTATATAAAATCTGAACAAAAAATGGCATTCTGTTTAAAAAGGCAGTTCCTGTAAAATAGTGTGTCTATTTACATAGAAAATACTACATAATATAAGCTATATATATCACGCTTTATAAGATATATAATCTGCATATCAATATTTTATAAGGAGAGTTATACTGGCATGACATAATTTTGTTATAATTTTGAAAATCAGAACAATATGCTTGAACAATTTAACAATATATTTAAAATGTTGAACTGAACAGCATTGATGCATTAATGCCTTTTTTATCTTTCCAAAACAAACATTTAACATTCAGTATTTATAGATATCCCCAAGTAAATAACTTTATTTCTCACTTGCCAGCAAAACTTCTTGGAAAAATAAACTTAAAAAAAAAAACTTCTGTTTAAAGATGCCCCAAAAACTCAAGATGACTTATCTATTGTACAAAAATGTCTCATCATTTATAAAGGTAAATTAGTATGTGAATGTTATATTCCATTTTATCTTAATGACTATTGAAACTTTAAAACTTCCCTTACCATATTTCTTAACCTAAAAAGCAATTAATAAGCAATGGTTAATAATGTTGCTCTAGCTTGTGTATACTCATGGGGCTATTTGAATTCTTCTTAACTGAGTTGTGTAAGCAAAGTAAAAAGTTGCTCTGAGAAATAATTAGGCTTTTGAAACTGAGATGTTGTTCTATTAGGTCAGAGAGATCCACAGCTAAATTTATCATTTTCATATGTCTCTTTTTGTCTGCTAAATATAATTGCCTTGTTATTTGCCTTTTTTAACCATAAAATAAAATTCAGCAAGCAAATAAAAATTCAATGCAGCTCCACACACAAAAGCTGTTTTTGCAGTGATTCAAAATCAAAGCAATTTGTCCAATCCTCATCTCATTGAAAACAGTTTTGGTTGGAGCAGAAAGGTGGCGATGGGTAATACGAAACAAGTGCACGACTACGAACTTGAAGGCACCGGTGTTCGGAGCATCATTACCCAGATATCAGAAGTACAAGATTACATGCTCTTATTTTATAATGTCAGGATAATTAAGATAGTTCTCAAAATTCTGCGCAGTGAATTTTAAATCCACTTGACCCCGTGGATCTGTAAAAGAATGCAAAGGTGTCCTCACCACTCTCCAGCCTCTATCTCAGTGGCACTTTCCTTGCTGTCTCTAAAAATGCACACTGTGACCCCCTGTCTCTACCACTGAGCAGAGACAGACAAGACTGTGCACTAGCACCTGGGCTTCTGAGAAAGAAAAAGAAAATACGAGCCAACTGTGTGTCCACCAGTGTGCTACACGCTTTCATAGACATTTATCCTCATTTCAACCCCTTTTGTTGCAAATGAGAATGTGGAGACCTAAAGAGACTGAACAAACTTGCCCAAGCCAATGGCAAAGCGGGGAGTTGTACCATCACCTGTGGGTCTAGAAGACTGTGTCTAAAAGACCTCACTAGCACAGGGCAGACTTAAAGATGTGGACACACAATGGACACAAATGCAAGCATCAATTGCGGTCACATCCTCCTTAGCTATGTGTTTGAATAAATAATTCAAATGAAAAGAAGCAATATTATATTAATGACTTTCACAATACATTCATGGTCTTGGAAGAAGCTGTCTTTTCTTCCTTATATGTTCATAACGTCAGATGCTTTCAGGGATTTATTCAAAATGCACAACATGCCACTATTAAAATCACGTGCAGAAATTGTAATGCTAACCCTCTCACATCAACCCCCACCCATAAGGACTGGCCATCCTACAAAATGCATTGACACCAACTCTAAACAAAACAGTCACTAGAGCTAACAAAACTTGTAAGAGCAAAGTGTCAATCATTCCTGTCACTCATCCCCTGTCAGGTTTTCAAAGTGACACAGCATAGGCAGGTAAAAGCATTTCCCTGGATCGCATTTTTGTATTTCAGATTCAAAAGTTTCTTAGGAGAAATCCAAGGTGAACCTAGTTCATAATATCAAGCACTAGATCACAAAGCCCTTGCCGTGGAATCAAGTCAGAGGGAGCTGGCAGTGAGGTTGGAGGGTTTGCCGAGAGTTTTTGTGTGTATATTTCTCAAGAAATGAGAGAGAAAAAGAGAGTAATCTGGAGTTCAGGAGCAGCTATCATGATACATCAGTTCTTCCCGAATCCCAAGCACCTCAGCGATGAGAGCTGTGCTGTCCAGTACAGTGGCCGCTAGCCACCTGAGGATGCTGACCACATTGTGTGATTTGACCACACCGCAATGGGCTAGTTCAAATTGGGATGTGCTAGAAGTGCAAAATATACCCTGGGTTTCAGACTTAGAACAAAAAAAGATTGCAAAATATATCATTATATTTTTTAATTGAGTATATGTTGAGATAATAATCGTTTGCATATATTGAGCTAAATTAAATATATTATTAAAATTAGTTCCACCCATTTCTGTTTTAACTGTTTTAGTGTGGCTACTAAAAAATTTAAAGTAAAAAAATCCTAATTACCCATATAGCCAAAGGAATTAAAAGCAGGATTTCAAAGGGATATTTGCACACCTGTGTTCATAGCAGCGTTATTCACAGTAGCCAAAAGGTGGAAATGCCGCACATGTTCATCAACAGGTGAATGGATAAACAAGCACATCTATAGAATGGAAACTTATTTGTCCATAAAAAAGAATGAAGTGCTGATGCATGTTACAACGTGGTTAAACCTCAAGAACACTAGGCTGGTTGAAAGAAGTCAGTCCTAAAGACCACATTGTATATGATACCGTTCATATAAAAGTCCAGAATAGAGAAATCTATAGAGACAGAAGGTAGATTCATGGATGCTTAGCTCTGGGAGCAAGAGGATGTGTGAATGAGGTGGTGATAGCTGAAGAGTACAAGGTTTCTTCTTGAGGTGATTAAAATGTTCTAAAACAGACTACCATGGTGGATGCACATATCTGTGAATATACTAAATACCATTGAGTCGTACACTTCAAATGGGTGAATTGTACAGTATGTGAATTACATCTCAATAAAGCTGTTCTTTAAAAAGCAAAAGGAAAGGAAAAACATTTAAAAAATAAAATCTAGATGGAGGGAGGGGACAAGAGAATTCCAGGCACAGGGAGTGGTACCTGCAAACAGACAAAGCTGCCAAAGGGCAGATTTGTTCTCTCCCCTTGATGGACATTCCACATCCTTGCAGATCCAGTCCAGGGTTTTCAATGGCCCCACGGCACAGGAGCAGAATCCTTACCAGGGGAAGCTCTCTAGGTCTGCCACGCCCGCAGAACTGCTGACTGCTCCCCTAAGTGTAATGCAACTTCACTCAAGCTTGTACCCCCTCCTATACAGAAATTGTTATGAAAAAAGACTGCACAGCAGGGAGAGAGAGAAAAAAACTGCTCATAGAATGCATTAACCATTAACTTGTTAGCAAAGCTATGTAATGAACATTGTTGCTAAGAACCACAGAAGTTGCTAGACAAAGATAATGTAACTTCTCAAAGTGACAGAACAAATGGGAATCGTGGAAGAATTTTTTCTTACTGAATTGCGTAAAATAGGTTGTATTTGAAACAAAGGAAAGTGTTTCTCCTCAACAGCATTTCTAAAAGCCAGAAATAAGACCAATGCCAATCCATAAAAGAACTAAGACACTTTGCATTATTCCCTTTTACAGTCCCAAGTCCTCAGATTCCTCATACAACTGGATAAAAAGAGATTGCTAAGCAGCTACAGTGAAGCGGAACTTTTAACCTGTGGTTCATTTAGCTGGCAGAATGATGGAAAGGCCGACCTGCTTGGCCTGCAGGTGAATGAGGGGAATCCAAACCGCTGCCACGGAGAGGAAACCGTGCATGGCCTGTTCACTCCGCATGCCTGCCACGGGATGAAGTCAGCAGAATTCACCCCCAGATTAGGGAAATGCTAAAATGCTATTCTCCCAAATAGGAGTAGAAGGCTACATGGTACAAATGACACCTGCCACGTGACTCAAAAAGATGAAGAGAATTATATTGTACTTTTCAGTCTTTTTTTTTTTTCATTCAAATATCTGTGGATTCACTACTAAACTTTGTTGACTAATCCCTCAGGTAGTAAAGAATTCACGAAAAATTTGAACTTTATCATACGGCCCTTTCCACATTTTCAAAATGTTTCTTAGTTCTGGCCAGGAATACTTTCAGTTCCTAAAGGGTGATGTATGTGATCCTAAAAAGTGGCATAATAAGACTAGTATGCAAATAGCATAAGTTCAGAACCAAAACTTGGGATCCACGGTGTAGCGACTAGGGCTCAAACAGGGGAGAACTTACTTCTCTTCCACGTCACCTTCTCCTGGTGGGCAGGTGCTTCAGAGGGGGTCGGTGGCTCTGCTCCATGAAGTCATCGAGGCACGCTGACGCCTTCTGGCTCATTGCTCTGACATCCCTCAGGGAATTCTGATCATCCACACAGTCAAAACCGTCTCTCCACAACACCCATGTTCCATCCTGTGGGGAGAGGAAAAGAGAGAAAGTGGGCACAAAATGTCTCCTTTTAAGGGCATTTCTTTGCTGAGGGCTTAGATGCATGGCCTCGTCTTTTTGTAAAGGAGGCTGGGATGTGTAACCCTCGCTGGGCAGCCATATGCCTAATCAAAACTCAGGAACGTGGGACTTCTGATGTTAAGGAAGTTGAGAAAATGAATACTGGAGGAGTTAGTGTGGCCACACCTGGTTTAACAAGGCATTTTTGTGTCTCTTCTTGATACTGAAGACTATATACTTTAAAATAGTTGGATCTTCAAAACTATTTGATGGAGGTTTTTTTTTTTAATCATTCCCATACTTTTCTGTACATTTTATAATTTCCTACACCCCCCCCCCCATCCTTCCAAACTCTCCACTGTGTCCTTGGAAATATTCTATCCATATCAGCTCCCTGCATTCTCCTTGTATCCTCTAGTTCCACTCTGAAAATTCCCTTCGCCTCTTGCCATTGGTGAAGACTGCTCTCCCGGCCTCCCTATCAACAGGAAACAGGTTTTTCCCTCCCACACACCAAATAAGTAATGGCCAGCAAGTGGGGTAGCTGCCTTCCTTGTTCCCACTGATATGGCCAAACTATTTCTCCCTTTGCCATCAGAAGCCCCAGCCCCTTCGAAGCATGTGTCATCTGACTATACCACCTGGTAGTCCCTGTAATCGTCTTCAGGCCTCCCATGTTCTTTCTTCCATCCACCAAGGAATTTAGCACGTGGTTCTGTCTTTCTCTCAACTCTAGTCTTATTATCATTTTCAATGACATCAGCTTCCATATGGATAATCCACCCAGCCGTGAACTTACAAACCTTTAGCCTCCTCGTTTGCAACTCTTTTTCTCCCACTCCATAAGGCCCACTCCCGTGATCATGCCTCAGACCCTGCCATGTAACAATTAATGCACTACCAGCAAGATATTAATTTAACACCTCTCTCTCTCCTACCAGCTCTTTTTATCTTCCCAGCACACTTACTCTAGGATACCTACTGCAACAATTTTCCAACATTGTAAACCATAAATTCACCAACTTTATAATGTTTTAATTATCCATCATCCCCTCCTGTCCTTACTTTGTGCTTTCCCACCTTAGAGTCCAGGGCCCATCATTACAATCAATTATTCAATTACATAAACTAGAACCATACATTTTTGTTCCATTATATTCACACTGCAAAGCCATATCCATGGTTAAACCCGACTGTTCTCCTACTTAGCACCATCAGTGAGTAGCTGAAGAAAATCACAAAGCTGCAGTGACTGTTCACACTTTAAATTCTTGGCTGCAAATCTGAAACACATAGTTACCACTGTCCAGCTGTTCTGCTACATTTCACTCGTAAACAATATTCCATTATCCAGACATCCAAGTATTTCACACCTTCTCTTTTCTCCTCTTCCTGCTCAGCTGTGGAATAGAAGCAATCCAACAGAAACTCCTTCAACTTCCCACCACCAACTACAATCGACCAGCAGCTTTGCCATTATGAATGGTCCTCCTCTTATGACAGCATCAAGGCGTCCCTATTCCTGTCTCAAGGCAATGCCTTTGCTTGTGCTCTGGACCACATCGTCTCTCAACAGCTCAAAGGCTTTGTGGAGGCAGTCACCCCTCTTCACCTGCATCATCATAATTTCCTCCACACTAGATAATTCTCATCAACATACTAACCGAATCCAAAACATCCCTCACTTAAAAATCCTCCCTTGACCCAGTGTCTCTCTCCAGCTCTTTCCCTCATTTCCACTCCCTCGCATCACATTCTCCCATTCCAGCCAATCATCCACCCTCATCACTTCCACGAGGCTCCTCTTATCAACTTCACCAATCATCTCCATGCTGCCAAATACAGTGACTCCTTTCCTTTCTGCTTCTCACTCTATTTCCCAGCAGGATTTGTCAGAGCCAATAATTCTTGTTTAAACGTTTCCTTCTATTGGCTTCCATGACATCAAGTTCTACTGATCACCCCCCTACTCCTCTGGCTACTCTTCAGTCTTCTTGGACAACCTCTCCTACTCTACCAGATTTCTAAACCCAGGTTTTTGCCCTGGGCCTTCCTCCTTTATCTGTCCATCCTCTCTCCTGGTTAAGCTATTCAGGCCCACACTGTTAAATACTATCTCTAAGCCAATGACTCCCAAATTTATATTTTCTAGCCCTGAGATCCAGACCAGTATCTCTACTTAAAGGTCTCATAGTCCTCTGAAACCTAACACATCCAAAACAAGACTCCTGATTTTCAAGCTAAGTAGATGGTGCTATCCACCCAGGTGTACAGGTCAAAAGCCTAGAAGTCCATCCTTTTCTCCTTATTCCCCACAATCCTCCCATCAGCTGAACCCACCCTCTTCTCTCTAATGCAACCTCACTGCCCTAGTCCAACACATTACCTATTGCCTAAACTACTGTAAGGCCTCTCGACTGATTTTCCTGTTTTAATTTTGGCCCTCTTATAAACAGAGTGATCTTTTTAAGGTGTAAATCAGATCATGTCATTTCTTGCTTAAGCTCTCCAGCAGCTTCCCGTTCATCTTGGATAAAATTCAAACTCCTTACTGAGTCCTACAAGGCCCTATCTGATCTGGTTCTTGCTCCCCTTTCTCCATTGGCCATCTGTGACTATTTCACACATACTCCATCCCTTATCACCCAGGAAACTTTTGTTCTTGCCTTTTTTTTTTTATTTTATATTCCCTGAGGAAAATCAGCTCTGAGTCAACATCTATGCCAGTTCTCTTCCATTCTATAATAAGGGTCATGACTACAGCATGCCTGATGAGCAGTGCAGGTCTGCCTTAGATCCAAGCCTGTGAACCCAGGCCACCAAAGCGGAGTGTGCCCAACCTAACCACTAGGCCACAGGGATGGCCCCATTTGTGCCTTTTTCTCTGTCTGAAATGCTCTTCCTTCAGATTTTTGTATCTGTCTCCTCTATTTCTAATAATTTCATTCATTTTTATTTGTGGCCAACATTCATATCAACGAGTTTAAAGTACATATATCTTCACATCTATAGTGTATTTAGATCAGCTGTGGATTTATATAAATGCTAAATTTAGTTCCAACAATTTGGATCATCCACATTTAAAAAGTATTTTTTTAACATGAAAACTTGTTTAATATCAAAAACTCTAATGATAAAGTCATATTGGTTAAAAAATATTTTTTAACTACATTGGCAAACACTGACTCTCTCTCGACATCCACGATATATGTTATATTGTGTGAATCAAGTACATTGTCAAAATAAAGCACTTAACACGTTAAAAATTAAAACCAAAAGTGATGCGGCGTGTTCAGAACTGAGAAAACTCTCTGACTCAAACAAGAGCAATGTGATGTGCTCTGTTTTAGGCTTTCTTTAGTATTATGTTTGGGTTGCTTTCTCTTAACATTTTGCATGTTTATTACAGGTTTCTGGTTTGTGATTACCATGAGGTTCATATATAATAACCTACGTAAATAGTAATCTGCATTAAGTTGATGGTCTCTTATGTTTGACCTCTTGCTAAAAGCTCTACTCCTTTACTCCCTTCCTCCCACATTTTATGTTTTCCATATCACATCTAACCTCTTGTGTGTGTGTATCCATTACCCTTGTATCATGGAAATAGATAATTTTAGTACTTTTGTCTTTTGACCTACATATTAGCTTCACAGGTGGTTGATCTGCTACCTTTACTGTATATTTGCCTTTACCAGAGATTTTATTGTTGTTGTTGTTTTTGATAACTTTCTTATTCCTATTTGTGGTGTTTTCTTCTCCATCTAAATAAGTCCCTTTAGCATTTCTTGTAAGGCTGGTTTCTTGGTGATAAACTCCTTTAGCTTTTGGTTGTCTGGGAAACTGTATCTCTCCTTCCATTCTGAATGATAACCTTGCTGGGTAGAGTATTCTTGGCTGTAGGTTTTTCCATTCAGCACTTTAAACATATCATGCCACTCCCTTCTAGCCTATAAGGTTTCTGCCAAGAAGTCAGCTGATACCCTTCTGGGGTTTCCTTGGTATGTAACTTGTTGCCCCTCTCTTGCACCTTTTAGGATTCTCTCTTTAATTCTTGACATTTTAATTATAATGTATCTTGGTGTGGGCCTCTTTGGGTTCATCTTGTTTAGTGCTCTGAGTTCTTCCTGTATTTGGATGTCTGTTTCCTTCTTTAGGTTAGGAAAGTTTTCAGCTATTATTTCTTCAAATAGATTCTCTGTTCCTTTGTCTCTCTCTTCTCCTTCTGGGATACCTATAATATGCATATTAGTGCACTTCACATTGTCCCAGATGTCCGTTAGACTGTCCTTCCTTGTTCTTTTTAATTCTTTTATCTGTTCAGCTTGGGTGATGTCCTCTAGTCTTTTGTCCAGCTCGCTGATCCATTCTTCTGTATCATCAACTCTGCTATTGAGTCCCTCTAGTGAATTTCTCATTTCCATTATTGTATTCTTCATTTTTGATGGGTCCCTTTTTATATTTTCCAATTCTTTGTTGAAGTTCTCACTGAGTTTGTCCCTTCTTCTCCCAAGATCAGTGAACATCACTATGACTAGTAGTTTGTACTCTTTGTCAGGTAGACTATCTCTGTTTCATTTACTTCTTTTTCTCAGAATTTGGCCTGTTCCCTTATTTGGAACGTATTCCTTTGTCTCTTCATTTTGCCTCTTTCTCTGTGCTTATATCTATGTTTTAGGTAGATCAGCTATGTCTCCCAATCTTGGAGAGGTGGACTCATGTAAGAGATGTCTTATGAGGCCCAGCAGTGTGCTTCCCTCTCATTACCAGTTCCAAATGTTCCAGGAGTGTCCCATGTGTGGGCTACATGTGTCCTTCTGTTGTGGCAGGGTTGCTCTTGCCACAGATGCCTGGGGAGGCTAGGCTGTCCCCCTGGCCAGCTGGTGGTAATGCTCAGCTGCATGTGGTTGCTATCGGCCCTTCAGCCACTTTATCAGGTGTGGGAAGCCCAAGCACAGATGGCTGAAAGGTCTAATAGCACATTCCTGTTGCAGTTTTTTTGTTAAGTGAGTAGGCCCCCAGAATAGCTGGTTGCTAGGCTCAGGGGCTTATAATGGCTGCAGACATCCAGCCTGCAAGGCTGTTGTCAGTTCTCAGTAGTGCAGCTGAGTGGGGCCAGCCCCAGGTGTGGGAGCACCCAATTGTTTCAGGCATCAGAAGGTGGGGTCAATCCCTTATGTGGCTGTTTGAGAAGCACAAGCCTGCTACAGCTGACAAGCCCCACCACCCACAGGGCTACACACCCTGTCAACACTGTCCTGCCCCATGCACACACCCTGACCCGCTGAAATGGACCCACTGACTCACTGCAGAGGTCACACACACCCCACCTATAGGGGCCCACAAGTTGCCCAAGGGCCTGCTGTTGGGTGGGGCCAGTCCCTAGGGGAGACTGCCTGCCCTGGCTGAGCTGGATTAAATGGGTGCTCTAGTTGTTGGGGCAGACATCGGTGCTAACAGGCCAGGGGAAGAACTCCAATGATGTCTGTCAGCATGCCTGTATTAGGTCATAATAATGACTGCCACCAATGTCTCAGTCCCTGGGGAGGTGGTCCCAGCCTGGGGAGGTCTTGCCTCCCACTAAGCTGTACACAGAGCCTATCAAGTGAGTCACTTTTCACCAAAGGACTGTGAGCCTTTCTTTCTGGTGATTTTAGGTTGCTTTCTGAAATGGATGGATTTGTGCTTGGGCCCTTTAAGAGCAGACTTTTCTTTCCCTTATGTTTGATAGCTTTTCTGGGGCTATTCCCTGTTGTTTTAATAGCCAGCAAAGCCAGATATTATGACACTTGTCTTGGCTATGCCGAATCCAAAATTTTCTTATTATGGTAAAGCTCTCCTGCTCAGATCTCCTACTCCATCAGGAAATGTTTTGTACCTGAAGATTGCTCCTAGGGAAGCCAAGAAGTGCTGTGGCCGGAAGGTGGCTTTTTTCTCTCCAGAAAGGAATTTCTTCCTCTTCCACCTCAGTCAGCACTGTCCCTTGTTTTGGGGGTTCTTTTTATCTAGTTTTCATTTCTCTCTCAGGGGTAATTGTTCCAAGAGTAGTTGTAAATTGGTTGTGTCCATGGTAGGAGGTGAATTCAGAGTTTGCCTATGCTGCCATCTTGTCACTAGACCTCTGATGTACTCTATTTTTATATGGTTTGTATATAAATACTCTTGCAAATGGTTCAGAATTAAAACACTTGACAAATTCTAACACTACAATAAATTTTTCTAATTTACACAAGTAATGTTAATCCTCTTTATCATTATAAAAGTTTCTCCTCGAACTATATTCCAGGGGTGGGAGATAGGTAATAAACAAATGGATGTATAGATGATAAGGTCTGATAGTGACATATCTATGTAAAAATTTAACAGTGTAAAGTGATGTGGAGTGGTTGGTGAGGGGACCTAATTTAGAGAGCAGAGGCAAAGAAGATCTCCAAGGAGATGACACTTGAATTGAGTTCTTAAGTACAGATAATTGTGTTGTGAAATGATACATTCACATCTTCAAGTGATTTGAATACTACATCATTCTTCATTACATATCTACTAATGAGTTTTGAAGAAAAACAAGAATTTGAATAAGAATATGTTGGGGAAAAAAAGATAAGCCTACCTCAAACCATTCTAGAAATATGATTGTGCAGACTTTCCAATTCAAAGAAGTATAAAGTTACTTTGTTTAATAAATTTTTGAAATTCCTGAATGAAACAAGGCCATCCCAAGCAGAAGCCTTCCCATTTAGGTTTCTGCTGCTTCTTATTTTATAATATTCAAACACCACTTTCCGGGACCTCCAAGGAGTAGTGGTTCCTCCTCAAGAGCAAGGCCCATTCATTTTTGTCTTCCTACAGCCTTGCACACCTCTAGGCATATCATAGGCATTCAATTATCTTTTAATCAACTAATCAATCAATCTTCTTATGCTACAATATTAAGCTAACCCAGTTCCTAATAAATAGAAGGCACTAAGTCAATATGTTTGTCAAATTAACATGTTATAAATACATCATTCATCTAAATCCTTGAGGTTGGGCAGCAGCAAAATCAAAAAGAATATTGGCTTTGAAGACAGACAGTTGGAGTCAGGGGAACCCAGCCCCACTCCTCAGTCGCTATTTGAACTTAGACAAGTCAAGTAACCTTTTTGGATTTCAGATCCTTCATCTGTTAGAAAAGGATAATAGCTTGCAAGCTGCCTTGAGGATTTAAAAGACAATGTCTGGAGCTCCTGCTAGAGTTTCTGAGCCAAGGTAAGCCCTGGAAAAGAAGAACAGATATTATGATGGTATTATTATTATCTTGTACATATTTATGCCTCAGGGGTTCAATGAAGCAATTAGTAATGACTATTTTCATCATCGCGGGCATCAGGATTATTTCTGAGACTTTTCCCTAAGCAGAGAAGAGCCAAGAGCTAATCTTAATACTCCAAACACTTTTTCTCAGTCTCAAGACTGAGCATAACAAGAAATGAGAGTCAGAGCCATGTCTCCGGCTGTGTGCCTCTGATAGAAATAAATGAGGGGATATGCATCAAAGGGCATCCTTCAGCCAGAGAACCATACATTGTAGGTAGGTTTTATATAAGGCTATTTTTTACAGACAAGAAGAGTTATTCTGTTGGCATTTTCAAATGACAGAATGAAATTAAATACAAAAACAGGGGTTGTTGTTATGAGATAACATCTTTTACAACATTTTCTTTTTTTATTTCTGTATATAAGGGATTTCTATCAATGCATGACTCAAGCCAAAAACCTTAGCATCACCCTTGATTCTTTTCTTTCTCCCACAGTTTATATACAATCCCTCAGGACATTCTGTTGACCCTACTTTTGAAATATAACTATAATCTGACTTTTCTCAACACCTCCAGTGCTATAACTTGGTTCAAGTAACCATCATTTTTCAGCTGTATATTGCACTAGATGCCAGCAGGTCTTGCTGATTCTGCAATTGACCTCTACAGTCCATTCTGGACACAACAGTCAGAAGTATCCTGTTAAAACATATCTTATCATGTTACTCCTCTGCTCAACACCCTGCACGGCTCTCCATTTCACTCAGAGTAAAAGCTGACATCCTCAGGATGGCCCATGAGGCCGTCCATGGTCTGACCACCATGCCAGTCCAACCTTCTCTCCTACAACTCCACCTTCACTCACTGGTGCAGCCACACTGGCCTCCTCGCTTGTCTAGCAATGCAAAAAGCAAGCGTCTACATTGTGATCTTTGCTCACCCTGCTCCATTTCAAAAACTCTTCTTCCAGACACACACACACACACACACACACATACACACACATACATGGTTCAGGTCTCTCCATTCCCCATTACTCTGCTCACTTCTTCTTTGCTCCATAATTCTTATCACCTTCTAACACTCAATACGACCTACTTTATTATGTTGATCGTTTAGGACTTATGTCTCCTTGTTAGAAGCAAGCTTCTTGAGGACAGAGATCTTTGTCTGTTTTGTTCATTGATTGACCCCAAGCATCTAAAACTTACTCATGAGCAAAGCCTGGCTCATAGCACATGCTCACTAAATACTGAATCAATGAATATACACTAAGAAGATAAAAATGCCTTGTCATTAGTAGAAATATGCCTGTCATAGAGGAAATAAGCAAATCTTTGTATGTGCAAAACTCAGTGTTCTTCCATCTGCTTTAGAGCCACCATTGCATCAACAGGACATGGACTGATATTTAGCAGAGAACACAATCAGAATATAATCTCAGAGAAGATAATATACAAAGATTCTACCCACATGGATTATGAGATGTAGAGCCTAAGTGTTTTGGAATTTAGGAAAAGTTGATATAAAGGAGACAGAAAAATTTTAAAAATTAGCAATTAGTACCTACTAATGTCATTTTTCCATCTGTAAAACAAACATATTGAAAGGAATTTTTCATTTTTAAGTTATGAAAGTCATTGTTACTATTATTTGTCTAGGATTTTTTATCCTCCTATGTGTGTTTCACTATCCTAGACACTTTGTAATCTGTTATTATTTCGATTTGTCCTCCCTATATATTTGGGGAATAAAATGTTTAACGTATTTTCCTTTGAATTTCATCCTTGGTCTCAAAGTCTTTCTCTAGATAGTTGTGAACTCTAAGATTAAACAATGGAGAATAGCTAAAGAATATTGGGCTGGAAAAGTACAGCCTGAAGGCTGAATTTGGTTCATTTCTGTTTTGTAAATAAAATGTTACTGAAACAGCCATGCTCATTCATTTGTGTTTCATCTATGGCTGCTTTCACACTACATCAGCAGAGTTGAGTAGTTGTGACAGAGACTATACGGCCCACAAACTCAAAAATAGTTACTTTCTGGCCCTTTACAGAAAAGATTTGCTGACCCCTGTGTTAGGTGATCTACCTTCCTACTGACTTTTCATGGGTTGTTGTGTAACACTGCGTGAGGTCCTTTATTGAGCCCCTCAATAAACTGTTGGGGAGAAATTGTTCCTATACAAAGAGTAGGTGTCCTTCACAAAAGGGCATTGCTCACCCCTTGACTGTCACTAAAATAAAAACAGAGACAGATTAAGACCACAGGAAATGGGAGTGAGGAACAGATTCCTATTTTTGCTAATAACTCATGATATCACAAGTGGCCAAAGCTGATCTCCATTATTGCACCATAACATGAGTCGAGAGAAAACTGAAACTCTGTAGAGACATCAAGTGGCAGTTTGATTCCAGCTGCTTACCTGTGGCAGCCAGCAAATGCTGGGGCTGGATTCTGACCTCCTGCTGCCAGGAAGCTGACAGCGAAGCCATCTCCACATCACCCTGCTGCTACACTCACCAACACTGTCGCAACAAGGCTCACGGGACCTGAATGCTGACAGTGATCCAGGCTTCAGTTTGAAAATGGGAAATACCAGCTACTACTCCACACTCTGGCATTTCACAAGCCACATGTCACTGGTGAAAATCACATGGAAATTATATTAGCACCATAGAGGCCCATTTGTGTCTACATTTTCTCCAATGTTTTGGTCAACAGATGCCTGAACAGTAGGTAGCTGGGAAAACATTCCTTAAGCTGGGTTTAAGAACAATCCATTACTTGAGAATAGGTGCTCTCCCACAATAAAGCATTGATCCTAGCATTTTCTATTTGGAGTGGTTCCTAACATACTGTGAGTTATAAACACAGAACAGTCTTATATTTGGACTATGAATAATACTCTGTTTTTCCCAACTTTCTTTATCGTGGTAAAATATAAATAACATGAAATTTATTATTTTAATAATTTTTAAGTGTGCAGTTCAGTGGCATTTAAGTACCTTCACATTGTTGTGTAACCATCACCACCATCCCTCTCCAGAACTTTTCCATCATCCCAAACTGAAATTCTGTGTCCATAAAACAATAACTTCCCATTCCCCCCTCCACCCAGCCCCTAGCAACAGAGACCATATGGCCCACAATGTCAAAAATACTTACTTTCTGACCCTTTACAGAAAAGGTTTGCTGACCCCTGTGTTAGGTGATTCTAGTTTCTGTCTCTGTGAATTTGACTACTCTAAGTACCTCATATAAGTGAAATCATAGAGTATTTGTCTTTTTGTGATTGGCTTCCTTCAATTAGCATAATATTTTCAAAGTTCATCCATGCTGTTTCACGTATCAGAATTTCATTCTCTTTTGCTTCTAAGTTTTAGCTATTGTTAAATGCTGCTATGGACATGGATGTACAAATATCTCTTCGAGTACCTGGTTTCAATATATCTAGAAGCATAATTGCAGGATGACATAGAAATTTTATTTTTAATTTTGTGAGGAAACTCCATACTGTTTTCCATAGCAGCTACAACATTTCACATTCCCACCAGCAGTATACAAAGGTTCCAATTTCTCCATGTCATCACCAACACTTGTTATTTTCAAGGTTTGTTTTTTCAGTAACAGCCATCCTAATGTGTGTGAAGTGGTATCTCATTGTGGTTTTGATTTGCATTTCCCCAATAATTCATGATGTTAAGCATCTTTGGATGTATTTATTGCTATCTGTTTAACTTCTTTGAAGAAATGTCTACTCAAGTCCTTTGCCATTTTTTAATCAGGTTGTTTGGTTGTTTTGTTGTTGAATTTTGTGAGTTCTCCATATACTCTGGATATCAATTCCTTATCAGATTTTTCTATTTCTGCAAAAAGTCATTGGGATTTTGATAGAGATTGCATTGAGTTTGTAGATCACTTTGGGTAGTACTTGACAACAATACTAGGTCTTCTAATCCATGAACAAGAGATGTCTTTCCTTTTTATTCGTGTCTTCCTTAATTTCTTTCAACAATGTCTTGTAGTTTGCAACGTACAAGTCTTTTTTACCTCTGATTACGTTAATTCCTAAATATTTTATTCTTTTTGATACTATTGTAAATTGCACTGTTTTCTTAATTTCCTTTTCAAATTGTCCATTGTTGGTGACTAGAAATGCAACTGATTTTTACATGTTGATTTTGTATCCTATTACTTTGCTGTATTTGTTTGTTAGTTATAATAGTTTTTTTTGTGAAATTGTTAGGGTTTTCTTCATATAGGGTTATATCATCTGCAAACAGAGATAATTTTACTTCTTTCTAATTTGGATGACTCATTTCTTTTCTTGCCTCATTGCCTGGCTCAAGTTTCCAATAGTATGTTGAATAGAAGTGCCAAAAGTGGGCATCATTGTCTTATTCTTGACTTTAAAGGAAAAGCTTCCAGTCTCTCACCATTGAGTATGATGTTAGCTGTAGGCTTTTCATATGTGGCTTTTATTATATTGACCTAGTTTTATTCTATTCCAGATTTGTTTGTGTTTTTATCGTGAAGGAGTGTTGAATTTTGTCAAATGCTTTTCCTGCACCAATTGAGCTGATCATGTGATTTTTTCCTTTCTTTCTGTTAATGTGGTGTATTACACTGATCAATTTTGTGTGTTAAACCAGCCTTGCATTCCAGAAATAAAGCCCACTTGGTCATTGTATATAATCCTTTTAATATGCTGCTGAATTCAGTTTGCTGGTATTTTGTTAAGGACTTGTACATCACTATCCCTTAGGGACATTGGTTGTAGTTTTCTCTTATTGTAGTGTCTTTGTCTGGCACTGGTATCAGGGTAATGCTGGTCTCATAGAATGAGTTAGGAAGTGTTCTCTCCTCTTCAATTTTTTGGAGGAGTTTGAAAAGGATTAGTGTTAGTTCTTCTTTAAATGTTTTGTAGAATTCACCAAAGAAACCATCAGGTCCAGTACTTTTCTTTGTCAAGAGTTTTTTGATTATTGACTCAATGTCCTTACTAGTTATAGGTCTAGTCAGGTTTTCTATTTTTTGTGATTCAGTCTTTGCAGATTTTGAGTATCTAGGAATTTGTTCATTTCATCTAGGTTACCATTTGATGGCATACAATTGTTCATAGTACTCTCCTTTTTATTTTTGTAGAATAGATAGTAATGTCCTCACTTTCATTTTGGATTTTAGTAACTTGAGCCTTCTCTCTGTTTTTCTTATCAATCTATCCAAAGGTTTGTCAATTTTGTTAATCCTTTTGAAAAATCAGCTTTTGGTTCCATTGATTTTCTCTATTGTTTTTCTAGTCTCTATTTTACTTATCTCTGCTCTAATCTTTATTTCCTTCCTTCTGCTAGCTTTAGGTTCAGGTTTTTCTTATGAATATAATTCGTTTTTAAACTCTGCTTAATGTCTTCCCTGAGGTTCCCCTCCCCCAAAAACCACAGCACTTTCTTACAGTACTAACTTCTTCTGTCTTGTATTATTGTTATTTATGCAGTTTTTTCTTCCCCTTCTAATCTGTAAGCTCAACAAGGCCAGAGTTAATGTCTGATTCATTTTCGTAGCCCTATAGCACAATACTTTGATCATGAGGACAAGAATTTACAGTCATTTAGTGCCTACTATACATTAGGTGTTATGCCAAGTACTTTCCATACATAGTCTCATTTAATCATTCCACAGCATCTCCACTTTATTGATGAGAAAACTTAGCTCAAAGAGGAAATAACCTGCCAAACTCATGTGGCTGTTAAGTAACCGAAACAGGACATGAACCCAGGTCTGTGTGACTTCAAAGAATACCTTCCCTGTTAAACTATACCTCTCTTACTCATTAATTTATTAAATCAATAAGTATTACCTATTATCTGTGCCAGGAACTGTTCTGGTATTAAGGCCACATCAATGGACAAGAGAGACAAAGATCCTTGCCTTTTGGAGCTTATGTTCTTTTGAGAGAGAAGACAACAAAGGGCAGAGTAGTGTGCAGTATTAAATAGGATGGTCAGGATAAGCAAAGATTTGAATCCAGAGGGATCAGCTAGAACAAAGGCCATAAAGCAAGATGAGGCTTTTGGGCTCATGGATGGGCAAAGAGGCCACTGTGGCTACAGCAGAGTGAGTGAAGAGGAGATTAATAGAAGAGGAGGAGGTCAGAGAGATAATGAGGTAACAGGGTAATGGGATAAATTTAAGTAAATATTCTTTTATGATTGTGTAATATTTCATGTATTTAAGTATATTTAACATATATGTATTTATTTTAAAGAATAGCCTTAAAATGAATGCCATCATTAGAAAAATTTGTGTGTCACTCTCTTCATCCAAAGAAATCAATTTGTCTATATTTTTTATTAACCCCATACAATATATTACTTGTTTTGTCTTAATTTGGACATTTGTATTAATTGAATCAAACTGCATGTATTTTTCTGTCCATTGCTTTTTTTCAATCTGTATTTGGTTTTTGAGATCCATCCTTATCTATATTTGCAGCTGTAACTCACTAATTTATACTTCTATATTGTATTAATCCATTGTGTAAAAATGCCACAATTTATCCAATGTACTGTCAATGGGCACGAGTTCTTCTCCAGAGTTTGTTATTACGAACAATGTAGCTATGAACATTCTTGTACGTGTCTCCTGTGAACCTGTATAAGAGCTTTGTAAGTATCTAAAGAGTGAAATTGTTGGGTCACGGGGAATGCACTTGCTCAGTCTTGTCAGGTAATGTTTACTGTTCTCCAAAGTGATGTACATTCATAAACATTCTGAACACATTCCATTTAACTTTGAAATAATATTAGATGTACAGAAAAGTTGTAAAGACAGTATAAACAGTTCCCCTCTCCCCTCCATCCAGCTTCCACTAATGTTAGCATCTTATATAACCATGGTACCTTTATCAAAACTAAGAAATTGACATTGGTAAAATGCTATTAGCTGAACTACAGACTATATTTGGGTTTCACTGGTTTTTCTAATAATGTCCCTTTTCTATTCAAGGATCCAATCCAGAATACCACATTGCATTTAGTTGTCATGTCTCCTTAGTCTCTTCCAGTCTGTGACAGTTTCTCTGTCTTTCCTTGTTACTCATAACCTTGACACTTTGAGACAGTACTAGCCAGATATTAGGTAGAGTGTTCCTTGATTTGAGTTTGCTGGTGTTTTCTCATATGAATTTGGGGGGAATATGCCACAGAGGTGAATTATCCTTTTCATTACATCATATCAGGGGGTACATGATGTTAACATGACTTATTACTGGTGATGCTAGCCTTACCACCTGGTTAAGTTTCTATCTACGAGATTTTTCCATGTAAAGTTATTATCTTTCCCTTTCCTATACTCTAGTCATTACAAGCAAGTCACTAAACCCAGTCCACCCTCACAGGAAGGAAAACTAAGCTCCACCTCCTGAAGAAGTATCAAAGAATTTGTAGATGTGTTAAATTTACCACAGTAATTAATAAATATTTGCGGGAAGATGTTTGAGCAAATATCCTGTTGCTGTAATATTTCAGCCACTAATTTTAGCACTCATCGATGCATCTTGCCTACAGGAATTATTCCTGTGGTATTCTAGTGGTCTTTTTCCATTTCCCTCATCCTTTCTATAGTTATTATTTGGAATTCTTCTGTAAGGCAGATTTGTCATTTCTCTACAGCTTAATTATTTATTCAATCATTTATTTACATCAATATGAAGTCATGAGTATTTATTTTATTCTATGGGTTGGACTTCAGTGGTATTTATTATCTATTTTATTGCTTTAATTGTTCCACTTTTGGCCATTGGGAGCTCTAGCAAGTCAGCTCCTGTGTTCTTTTGACATGCTCTATTCCTCCCCCCAACTCCTTTCTGGAATCACAAAATGCTCCAGGCTCATCATGAATTTTCCCTGGCCTGGCCCTAGAATCAGACATTTCTCTAGGGATCCCTAATTCAGAAGGAAGCATTTTTAAAGTCAATTTCCATGTGTTATTATGTGTAATTCTTGGGTTATTTCTATGCTATAATTAACTATAGATTTCCTATAATTAAGCCATATGTAGTATCGTACTCAGGCTAATAGACTGTGTTAGAATGGAATGTGAATCCGTCAACAATGCTCACCCTTCTTTCTCTTCTAGCGCTTACCTATATATGGGCCTGATAGGCTATCAAACTTCATGATTCTACAATGAAAAGACAAAAGGAAAAGACCCTCCCATGAGGAACTTTTCCTTGGGTCAGAGAATTGTTTCATTTTGTCAAAAACATATCTAAGCCTAGCTAACCTCTGTTTCATCTTTTCTAGCCTTCCTATAGTTTAGCCCTATTCCTTCTATTTTATTATCAACTCTGAAATGAAATTATGTTTGTTTTCCTGTATTAAATTTCTATACAAGTAAGGAATAAAAATATAGAACAATAAATTCTGCTTACTTCTAAAGTCTACATCTTCTTGACATTAACCTAATGTGACCTACCATTGCCTAAATCCTTAGTCATCAAACAGTTTAAACACTAGAACAGTGGTTCTTGACAGGAGTTTTTCCCCCCAGGGGACATTTGGCAATATCTAGAGACATTTTTTGTTGTGACAACTGGGAGGGATGCTACTGGCCCCTGGTGGGTAGAGTCCTGGATGCTGCTAAACATCCCACAATGCACAAGAGCCCTCCACAACAAAGAAACATCTGGCCCCAAATTCAAGTTGATATATCATGCACTAAAGGAACTTTCAATGTTTAAATTGGTTAAATAACAGATACTTCCCTCCAAAACTCTTAAAGAAAATGTTAGCAAATACCAAGGATTTTCTCCACTAAAAAGTTGAGTACAATAAAGGATTTTTTGGAAGAATCAGATGATAGACTATGAGGGATCCACTGTGGCTGTAAAATTGCAAGAAAGCAAAGGCAGAGTTAAAAGCTCATGCTGCATTTTAACTCGTTCCATTTTGAATAAGTTATCTGACGCAGCCAACGCTCCAATGCATCAAAAAAATAAATTGTTAAATATGTGCATTATCACTCAGTTTGCACTTTAAACCAAAACAATAATGACCTTCTGGCTAACAAGATATGATTCTAGTGTAATAGAGGTAAGAGAATTTGGGGCCTGGAGATAGAAGCTAGGAAGGAGCCTAGACAGAGCTCCAACTCTTGTTGACTGTGTGATTCTGGGTAAATCATGTAGCTTTCCTGGGCTCCAGTTTTCTCATCTGGCAACTTTCCTATCAAAGTTGATAATAAAATGTGAATGCTAATGCCTGCCTTATCTTCATCACAGGGTCATGGTGAGAAACAAAGTTTTTAAAATACACTTTTTCTTTCCTTCTTTGGGTACCAAGATCTTCCTGTAGTATCTTTCTTACACATCCTATGTAAGGTTTTGGAAAGAACAGAACCTTTGGAAGACTAGTGAAAAATGGATTCCTAGAGAGAGGAGGTTGAGCATCTTGACTGGTTTCTTTTCCTCTTCAAGGGTCCCATTACAGTGTGAAAATGCATTGAAAAACAATATCACAGACAAGCCACAAACTAGAAGAAAATATTTGCAAAACACTTATCTGATAAAGGACTTATATCTAAAAATATACAAAGAACTTTTAAAACTCAATAATAAGGAAACAAACGACCCACTTTAAAAATGTGGAAAAGATGTGAACAGACACCTCCTCAAAGAAAGTATACAGATGCCACATAAGAATATGGAAAGATGGTCAACATCACTTGTCATTAGAGAACTGCAAATTAAAACAGCAATGAGATACCACTACCTACCTTTTAGAATGGGGAAACATTTTTTTAAAAACTGTCAATACCGATTGTTGACAAGAATGTGTGGCAACAAGCACTCTCATTCATTGCTGGTGGGAATGCAAAAAGGTAAAGCCACTTTGAAAGACAGCCTGTCAGTTTCTTACAAAACTAAACATAGTCTTACCACATGATCCAGCAATCACACTCCCAGGTATTTCCCTAATGGTTTGAAAACTTGAGTCCTCACAAAATTCTGCATTAAATGGTTATACAGCTTTATTCATAATTTCCAAAAACTGGAAGCAAATACGTCTTTCAATATGTGATGAATAAACAAAAGTGTGGTATATCCATAGAAGGAAATATTATTCCTTAATTAAAAGAAATGAGCTATCAGTACACTCAAAGACATGGATGAATACCAAATGCACATTGCTAAGTGGAAGAAGCCAGTCTGAAAACCCTATTTACTATATGATTCCCATTAGATGACAGACACTCTGGAAAAAGCAAAACTATAGCAACAGTAAAAAGACCAATGATTACCAGGGGGTGGGAGAGTTGAATAGGTAAATCACAGAGGATTTTGTAGGTCGGTGAAACTATTCTGTATGATATTGTAATGGCAGACACATGACATTTTGCACTTGTCAAAACCCATAGACCTTTACAGAACAAGAGCAAACCTTAATGTATGCAAATATTTCAAAATCATTTAGGAGGTTGGGGACCCCTTAATGGTATGCACATTGTGACAAAAGAATTTAAGTGTATCATAAATATATGGAACAACCTTACTGGTTGTTCTGTATTGGGGGAAATGGTGCTGACCTAAGTATTTTTGGAAATGAGTGGAGTCTATAAGAATAAAGGCAAAAGGAAGTGCACATAAGCACTATACTCTAGTCAATCAAATTGTTTCCCACATGGGTACAGGTTAACGATTCTAATTCTATTAGGCAAGTATATTGAAACTGAACAATTAAGTAAGAGAATCATGGATAGTAGGAACTAGGTTTCTCCCCGTTGGAGTGGGAATTTACAGATAAGCAAGGGAAGGAGGCTGGAACGATCTAGGTAGTGATGGCTTAGGGTTGGATACATCAGCATGAACTCAAGCTTAGCTTAATATAGATACATATGATTACATGTATAAATACTTATAGATATGTGTATATACATGTATTCCCTTGCTCTGTCCGTTGAGGGTGTCTAAAAGCAATGACACCCCAGTAGGCATAAGTACACCTAGCATGCAGATCTTGGTCTCTAATACCATTCTCCAATAAGGGAACCAGGGCTCCTTGGAGCAGTGGGTGATTTAGGGCTGGGGCAGGATGTATACAAGACAATCCAAGAGCACCTTATAATACCAGAGATTAGGGAAATACTCAAAAACAAAATTGAGGAGAGTATGTCAAAATGACGCAAGAATTCCCAGCGACCAAAGCTAGGAAAATTTGAGCAACAAAATAAATAGAACAATATTGGATCATAACCCAAGGTATAAAATAAATATCCATGAGTCCATACTGATCTAAATAAATGATCGAATAAATAAGTAAATGGGGGATAACAGGCAAATCCCCTGTGCAGAAGAATTCCAAATAATTTATGTAAATACTCTACCCTCAAGGAAGTGGAGCATAACTCCTTACTCCTTAAGTGTGGGCTGTGCAAAATGACTGCCTTCCACAGAGTATACCATGGAAAGGGAGGTAAAAGACTAGGTTTACCTGACAAATACGACCTTAGCCAGATGATCAAGGTCAACATCAACAGTGGTAAGTCATGTTGATAAAACATACTCTTAATGTGATGTATGACAATGGCACTTTACCTCTGAGCTTCTCTTCCTCAAAACTCATAACCCCAAGTTTAATCATGAGAAAAATTCCAGGAGAGGGGCATCCTACAGTATACCCTTTCAGTACTCCTCAAAACTTTCAAGGTCATCCATAGCAAAGAAAGCCTGAGAAACTCTCACAGCCAAGAGGAGCCTAAGGAGACCTGACCATGAAATGTACCGTAGTGCCCTGGATGAGATCCTGGAACAGAAAAATGACATTCAGTGAAAACTGAGTAAGTCTAAATCAAATATGGACTTTTGTTAATAATAATGTATCAATGTTGGTTCATTAACTGTAATAAATGCACCACAATGATGTAATGTAATAATATATGATGTTAATGATAGGGGACATGCTGAGGAGTATATGTGAACACTTTGTACTCTAAATTCACAATATTCCTGTAAATATAAAATATAAAACTATTCTAAAAAATAATTAATGCAAAACATCATTAGAGAGAGCAATAACGGATTAAACTGTGATTGCACTTCTTCACAAGCATTTGGTTTTACTAACAGAAGATGAGACCAGAAGACTAATTTTTAAATTTGCTCAGAAGTCTACCCTGGGGCAGGTGGAGCCATCATTCAGCCATTAGTCATTTGTAAAAGCTAATAGAAACGTGACAGTGTTCAAGTACATATGAGAATACATATCAGAATGAGGTTCACGGACAGTAATGATAGAATAAGCTGGAATATCTTTCCTTTCACCTATATGGTGAGCCTGATTTTTATTTCCTACTCCTCTAATAAAGGGCAAAAGGCAAAGGGCAAAGGACCTTCATTCATATCATTGAATAAGGGTCACATGGATCTTCCAGTATGCATGAAATCATTCAGCGACTTTCCTCCCAGAACAATGGAGCCCTGGTGAAGTCTATGTGCTTCTGAACATGCCCCCTCCAATTCCAGTATCTGGTAATCTGTCAGATGTTTCAAAATACATATTCAAGCATTTCCTTAAAACAGCAGATAAAAAGAATTTTAAAAGTGTAAATTATTAAACTTGTCAGAGTGTGGCTGGTGAGAGCCACTTGCTGGAAAATGTGGTGGGTTTACCTACCAGCTTGCCTCTCTCTCTGCTCCAATCTACTCATATCAGCATCAGACTTACTGCAAAAATCAAGGAAAGCAGTTGTTTATTTAGAACAGAGGTCAGTTTGGTTTTGTATCCAGGACCTATAAGATAATATATTTCTTCCTCCAAGTTCCACCCCAAAACATAGCTTCCTGACCCACAGAAATTTCCCCCTCACCTAAGTGTAAGTTTTTCTCTGCTAGGAAATCTCCAGAGATGCTGTTTTCATCCTGACTCATTTTGAATGCTCCAGTGCACTTGAAACTGAACCCCTTTCATAAAAGAGAGGAGGGTCATGAAGGCACTCATTATATGGCAAATCTTGAAAACACCTAGAATATTGAACTAAAAAACTCAGTCTACTATTGCTTTTCCCCACCCCACAGACAGCCACACTAATATGAATGACATATCATCAGTATCTAGAGAGATTCCAATTGAAACAAACAACTAAAACTCAGTCTGGGGTGCAAATTGCTGATCTTTCTGTGGTCCAAATTCAAGGTCGTTTCCTTGGAGCATCACTGTCTCCCGTCACTTCATATATGATTAGAAAGCCTTTCATGTCTGTGCACTTTAAGCTCCTTGGGGATGGCAAAAGAGCAAAAGGGACTTGGGAAAGGAACCTAGAAGGCAGGGAGCAGACTGAGGCAGTCCACGGGTTCTGCGGTTTGATCCTGACATCAGGTTATTAAAATTAAAGATGGAAAACCCATATTGAGTCATCTGGTTCTCTCCCTCGAGGGCAGTAGATTACGCTAGATAGCATATTATTTAGCACTTCAGCTGGTTTTCTTCTAAATAGCCCTTCCTTGGAGGCTGTTAACTCAAACCTGGCAAGGATTTTACTACAAATGGGGGGCTTTCTACTTTCTACTGGTTGGTTATTTCTTCTACCAAATGCACATTCGCCTGCTGAGATATTAAAAAATAAAATTTACCAAGCAACATGAAAACAGTATTGTGTTGTAGAAAGAGTGTAGAGCACCAAGCAAATTGTCCCAAAGTTGACCCAGATGCTCACTCTGACTTGCCTGGACAATAGCTTGCTGAGACCACTCCCCTCTCTACCTCCTCCCTGGAAGGAGAGGCGATGTCCAAGTTCAGCTTCCCACAGGACTAGTGGCCTCATCCCCCTTTCCCCAGAGTAACATCCCACAGGCCCCAAGATCTCCAGGCAACTCTCATAAACAGCTGACACCCACATCCAGGCTGCTCGGTGCTCGAAGAGTCTGATTATCCCCTATCTACAAGTTTGCTCTCAGGCTCGTCCTATTAGAAGACGCAGTGCTCCCACTGGAAGACAAATCCATGCTACTTGTCAACAAAGCACCTGGGCCCCAGTATTGTCTCCATGGGAAAGATGGGAGGGTGGGAGACCCGTGCCTTTTCTCTTCTCTGGCTTTGTCAGTTTCTGCCTTCCCTAATATGACAGAGTCTCTAACTCATGCCACGCCCTAACCTGGTGCACGACAGAGAGCAACCCAGATGAAACCCTCCTTGAACAACAAAGATTGAAGCCTTTAGAGCCAAACACTGGGCCCAATAGGTGTCCTGATGCTCTTTAGCTATATGAGCTTCAGTTTCCTCATCTATCAACTAGAAATAATACCTGTCCTGGACTGTAAGAGCTAGCAATAATGTATCCTGAGTGCATGGCTATGGTTGACACATTAAAGAAACTCAACAAATGGTAGCTACTGTTGTTGCCGTAATATTCTCAGCAGTAGAAATGAACAGATACCCTTTGAGACTTATGAATATCATCTTAAATATACATATAAGCTAAAACATACACAGTTTGGTTTATTACACAGAACTAAAACTTTTTTAATCCCCGGAATAGACGGTAATGATAAAGCACAGCTTACCGGATACATAAGTGAGGAAGGAAATAAATAAGTAAAATGCTCCTGTTGCCCCAGGCACATTAGCGCCTGCACCCTCTACTGCCAAGATGAGAAATCTAGACGTGCATGACGTCCACCAAGGCATCAGGGCCAAAATCGCTCTCAAGTTCTCTCTGAATCAGGGATCTTGAGGAGTTCGATCTCCTAGAGTCACTTAACGCTGCTCAGCAGGTTATACAGGAAGTGTTGGTCACGCCTCAACGCTAAGTTTAAAATACTATGGAACCAGAAAATGCTAAATATATGAGATGTGAAGGTGTGAAGTGAGTGAGTATGAAAGTATAGGAGTGTGAACATTCACCAACGTGAAACCTCTGTGCTCATCTTGCAGACAAAAGAAGGAAGGACCTGGCCTCTTTCTAATCACCAGTAAGGCTCTATGCAGAGCTCAGAGGTACCCTGGCTCCACGCCTAAACCTCTCAGCACAGCTCCCAGGTCTCCATCCATCAAGCCACGCTAGAAGAAAGACAATAGAGGATCATGAGTTTAAACAGCTTAAAATAAATTGGCATTGGGTGTTAAAGGCCTAAATTCCACTGTCCATGTTTGCAGCATCTTAAGTTGAATTAAAACAAAATCAAACAATAACACAATGCAACAAGATGCTGTGTTTACTAGAAACATACAGGAAGCTGAAATAGAAGGTAATGAATTAAGGGCTGGGTACATTACGTGTGTGTGTGTGTGTGTGTGTGTGAGGAAGATGGGTCCTGAGCTAACATCTGTTGCCAACCTTCCTCTTTCTGCTTGAGGAAGATCGTCACTGAGCTAACATCTGTGCCAATATTCCTCTATTTTATGTGGGATGCTGCCACAGTGTGGCTTGATGAGCCATGCTGGGTCCACACCCAGGATCTGAAACTGCGAACCCTGGGCTGAAGCATTATGTACATTTTAACTAACTAATCTTACACAAAAGAGAAGCGAGTGTGGCAACATTACTTTAGGCGACAGTATTCAAAGCATTTAAAGTTGAGCGCATTGTCTTATGTTAAATTGGTAAGCTAATAATAAAGATAAGACATTTATAAACTTTAATATGCCAACTAAAAGAGCCTCAAAAAGTATAGAACAAAAACATGCAGACATGTGGCAGAAATTGATGTTTTTTAACCCACTATCAATACATACAAGACGCCAAGTCCAAAAGTAAAACAAAATAAAATAAGGACCAAAAAAATAATAAGTACTATAATTAATGAGGTAGAACTAATAGAATATGCCAACTTCTTTACCTTAAAAGTAGAGATCTCATCCTCTTTCATACCTTTGGTCTACATACAATCACCAACTGTGAAAATAAAATTATCAGTCTATTCCAAGGAATTATTATGGCAAAGAGCTGATAAAAATATTTACCCAAATGAACCATCAGAAAGCTAAATGATGGTGACATACCTGGTGATTTAACCGCTGCTTGCACGCTTTGCTAGGCCCCATAACTCAGATATTTGTGTTTTAACTTTTACAACCTTCTGGCCTGCAATAATAACTTTATAGTTTGCTGTGGAACTGCACCAAATCTATAAAATCTGTAAAAGTCCTCAAAATTCCACATATGTGGGTTGTCACTGGCCCTAATAATTTCTCTCCACGTTTTGCACTGAATACTTTGACAAAGGAAAAACAAATACATCACGTGCCAGAGAGAAATGAATGAAAAGCCCCTACCAGGAGACAGCTGAGCTGACACTCAGCACCTCCTGTCATTCTGCACGAGTCTTTTGTACACAGCTCTGCCTTTCAATTCCCTAATCAACACATTAAATAGGGATCCTTTTCAAAAATTTACATATCTCATGAATCTAAATACCAAAACCATTTCACCAGGAGAGCCAGAATGTTTCCAGCGTTTGCTGTCATTGACAAAATCACATCACTCAATTGACCCATGGGTGTGCAAATCTAGGTGAACACCCAGAATGGCAGGACCCCACGTGTGCAGACAGGACCATAAAACTTCCCCAGCTGTTAACTTTCTCCAGAAAGCAAACTACTCAGGAGATTAGTAGCTGTTTTGCTTTCCTTTTTCTTCTCTTCTTTTCTTGTTGACATTTGAAACATATGTCCCTCTACCCCACTATTGCTGCCACCACCCCTCCCCACCAATGAATCAGTTCGTTGCTTGAATCGAGGGAGAGACATCTTGTCGCCAGTTTCTTCTCTACCCGGACGTGATATGCCACAATAGCAGAGCTCAGGAAGTTGGCTTCACTATAAAGGTTATTTTGTGGACGTTATTCTCCGACATACGTGAGGAATAAAGTGTGTGTGTGTTTTTTAATGGGGCAAATTAAGGATCCCAGTGGTTCACAGACTTCTCTAATAACAAAGTATTGTTCTATAGGACACAAAAGGGCTGCTTTAAGAAACCCTTCAGAAAACCAGTACTGTTTTTATTTGCTCTATGGAACAAATTTTCAAAGAAATACAAAAATCTGTTCTCCACAAAGATGTGTATGTGAACACTCATGAATATAAGCTTGTGTACTGTGGCAACAGTAATCAAAAGCAAGCAAAACAGGAATCAAATTTACCCACCCCCAAGCTTCTCCCTTTGAAAATGGTTCCAAAAGTGATAAAATACAATTATCTCCTATAAAATCAATCTGAAAAGGTTATAGACAGGAGATAGGCACCAAAATATGCTAGATTCCTTTAACTCATTACGAAATGATTCTTCCAACAGGATATCGACATAAATACTTTCATAGCTTTCGACCTTTCAAATTTACCTAGTTCCCTTGATTATTTTGTGAGAAAAAATTTTAACAATGGATTTCTTTTGTTTCAAAGTATATGAATTGAATGAGCAGATGAATACAAAATAACTTAGGCTTGTTATGAATCCATTCCTATAACCTTGCAGGTTCCAGTTCAAGATGGCAGTGTAGGAGGATCCTGGACTCACCTCCTCCCACAGACACACCAATATGCAGCTACATATGGAAAATCTTCCTCTGAAAAAAACTTAAAAATTGTCTGAGCAACTCCTAGGCAAATGAGAGAAGGCCCACACCGAAGCAGGTAGGAGAAGCTGGGACACAATCTCTCCATAAACCTCACCTTTGGCGCAGTGACCCACAATCGAGAGGAAACTCAAAACCTGGAGCTGCTCCCTGTGGAGCAAAGGGTTCGAACCCCACGTGGGCACCACAGCGTTTTAGACTTACACCTGAGAGTGGAGCCCTCAAAACATCCAGCTTTGAAAACCAACAGCGCTCATGTCCACAAGACCCCTGAGGCTAAAATGGTCTGAGAAACGGCTCTTGAAGGGCTGTCAGTCGCTTGCACTCACCTGCCGCAGGGTCCGGCACAGAGGCAGCCAGCAAATGGTCCAGACTGTATGTGAATGAGGCTCACTGGCTAATCTTAAAGCATCAGTCTGAGGGGCAGGCATGTAAATTAGCACATATCTAGGGGCTGCTAACTGGCAGGGCACCATCTTCCTCTTTTTTTATTCTTTTTCCTGCAGGTGCCATCCATACACTCCTCCTTTGTCTCATTCCAGCCGGCAGGCGCCAGCTTTGTGCTCTCGCTGGAGGGTGCTTTTTTTTTTTTTCTTTAATTCTTTCTTCTCCCCCCCTCGCCTCAGGCACTATCTACGGGCTCTCCCTCTGCCTCATTCCAGCCAGTGGGCGCCATCTTTATGTTCTCCCTCTGCCACACTCCAGAGCGCCAGGAACTCCTGGAGGGGCTGGAGGGAAGGTTTTACAGGCTCTGGTGTCCCAGATTTTGCAGCTGCTGCCTCGGAAATGCCCCTTGATCACCTGGAGGCGGAGGCGGAGGCGGAGGCAGGGGTGGGGGCTGGGGGGGGGGGAGGACGGGTCTTGTGTTGTTGGGTCCCATGAGACTGTAACAATTGGAGAGAGTTCTGTGCAAGCTACCACCCCAGGGTACTGCCCAGGCCGCAGACTGAAACACCCCCAGTCTTTCTGTGAAAGAGGGCTATTTGCTTGGCCTGGAGCTTCAGTCTGGGGGGGAGGCTTCTGGTTCCGCACAGGGCTAGAGGCCCACAGAGCTGCTCTTGGAATGGAGGCTGTCTTTGCCTCTCCTTCCACCTTACTACAGTTAGTCTGTGTCTCCCAGAAGGCAGCTTCTCTCATTGTCTGGAGCTCTGATTTTTGTGACTGCCGCCCAGGGGACACTTACGGGTTACCTGACTCTGGTGGCCAACAGGGCTTATTTGGGGTCGCACAGGACTGTATATATTTGAAGACTTTAAAAGCTTCGGCCTAAGAGTCTGGCGCCTGAATTTAGGTGCCTATTGAGATCCTCCCCTGTGGGACACTGACAGGTCTTGGCACACCCAAAACTACTGGGAGATTGTCCAAGGGCAGAGTTGAATGATAAGGTCCATCTCCTACATGAGGCCAACCCTTCAAAACTGAGGGAGGCAGCTGTTTCATGTAATGCATACAGAGGGTCATGCAAAATGAAGAAGCAAAGGAACATGTTCCAAATGAAATAACAAGAGAAAACCTCAGGAAAAACCTTAATAAAACAGAAGTAAGTAATTTACCTGATAAAGAGTTCAAAGTAATCGTCATAAAGGTGTTCACTGAACTCAGGAGAAGAAAGGATGAACACAGTGAGAATTTCAACAAAAAGAAAATATTAAAAAGTACCAAGCAAGAGTCACAGAACTGAAGAATACAATAACTGAACTAAAATATAAATCTCTTCCTGCTCCGAATCCCAGAAAGATGGGACCACATAATGGAAAGCCCAGTGGTCTGGAGGTCTGCAGACCCAGTTCATCATCCCAGCCATCAATTGCTTCTGAGGTCACAGGCAATTTTGAACCTGCCTCTTTGTTTGTCACCTAGGTGTTAAACGTGGTATTTTCTTAGGTGCCTCACAGAATTAGTATTCTTTACCCTGAACCTCCTACCAAATGGTTCTTAGGACTCTGTCTGTAGTTGATCCAGTGAATAGAAAAGTTGGCTGAAGACGCACAAATGGAACAGTCAACCAGGACAGAAGACGAGGCTCTCCTTTGCTGACTCTTTCCACAGTCCTCCCTTCCTTCGTTCCACGTGTCAGGTGGAGGCACTTGTAGAGAAAATGGATTCATAGTCTACTTCTCTTCTCCTTCAACAAACGAAAAGTTGTAAGTTGTCTTTTATCACGTCCAGTATTCAGAAATTTATGTTCCAACGTCGAGGCACTGTGTAAGGAAGCATAACCCATTGAATCTAATGACAGCCCACACCTGTTGCACTGACCTTCCAGCTCATTCTCCTCAGGTACAGGCCATTAACTTGACAGCCTAATTTATTTGCTTATGAGAGTATCTCAGGCATCCCAAATCACGGACATGAAGTGTGCTGCAAAGAGCACAGTGGCCCTGAGCTCCCAAGACGTCCTGGAAACATAATGAATAGGCTGGGCTGTTATGACTGTGGGGAATAAAGGGCTTGGCTTGCTCTGGGAAGGCAGGCCGGAGCTGTGCCTGCCAGCTGGCATAATTGGCTTCATCACAGACTGCCCCAAAGGGGGAAGTTTGATGCCAGCTTGCCTTGTTCTAAATTTCAGTTATTAAGCTTCACCGAGGGGTCCCAGGAGAATTTTAGCCTGTGGGAAAAAGACATGAAGTGAATTCTTTTTCAGAAATCTAACCTTACACACAATTATGCTTTTTTGTTTAGCTAGCACAAGAGAAGAGTTTGTTGAGAATAGTCAGGCACCAGGGTACGTATGGCTTCGGATGATAACTGTGACTTCATTGCTATTTCCACTTGGGCAGCCAGTTCTGACATTCCCATCCATTAGAGGCAGCACAGCTTACCTTCTGTATAAAAGGTTGGGTTACACCACAGGCGTGATTAGAGACTTCCCCAAGGCCTTGAGATGGTGCCCCATGGCCACCTACACTCCAAGATCCATCTTTGAGCTTCATTCCCCATGCTTTCGCACAGGGTTGTCAGTCTGCAAAAATCACCAGCTCTGGAAGTCCCCCTCCAAACAGGAAACTGCCTGACCAAAAGTAACACCATCGTGATCTTTTATGCATAACTACAATTCATCTTCACATTATTATTTAAATTGTTTGATGACACAGCCTTGTTTTGACTTACAACTCGCAGAGATATTCTTTCAGGTTAATAAATCCTGGCTTTATTTCAGTTCAAATTAAAATATTTGTTTAAAGTTAGGATAAAATAAGTTGTGTCACTTACTGAACAACACTATTCTTGGAGGTGACATGAATCATCAAATTTTCATTTTATCCTGCATCTTCAGACATCACCAGGTCATGCGAACACTTTCAAACAACACCCTTTTACTGGCGCCAAATGCACCAATATATTTTGGTGGAATTGTGTATGATTTTTATTTTATTCTTTATGCTTTTCTTTATTTTCCCAATTTTCTAGAGTGTTAAAAGTTGTTATTAAAATTGTACCAAACTTTTCAAAGCGTATACACTTAATAATGTGAAACATTTGTAATTATGTGGCACATTCCAGAAAGATAAAGACCTCAGTTGACACCATGTTTCTAGTCTATATATCAGAACCACTCACTGGATGCCCAGCACACAGCAAATGCTCTGAGACCTCCTCAGGCAGCAGTTAAGTAATTTAGAGGTTTAATTCACTAATTACATAGAAAAACTGAATTATAGACTAAGTGATATGCCCTTGGTCACTCCTGGGAAAAGACCATCCTTGGCTCCCAGCATTTTGACCACTGCACATTTTGCTCCCAGACTTTCTGCATTACCCTTAGAGAGGGCACGGTATGGAATGGCCAGAAAAAGACTTAACTTCCCCACTGGTTTTCCTTTCTTTTTCTTCTTAATAAATTGAAGTTTGCCTTCAACATAATTGTGCAACCACTTTAAAGACTTTTTTAAAACTATGTTACAAAAACAGTCGCCGCCTTTCTTCCTCAGGACACCAAATAATGAGTCTGACTAATATTTTCATTGAATTGACAATTGGCTTGACTTCTTTCCAGATTGCCTTTTTTTGTTCTTTGGCGTTACACAGAAACAATCTTAATCTAAAAGTCGTTAACAACTAAATGTAAGATTATTGATTTAGCTGCACAGGAAACCCTAAACTTGACACCCTGATGGAAAAGCTTCATACATTTTTATAAGAATAGGTAACATTTAGTGAGTATTTACTGTGTGTCAAGTCGTATTCTAAGTAATTTACATGTATTAACTCACTTAATCCCTGTAACACCCCTAGAAGTAGGCAATGTTACTATCCTCATTTTAAAGAGAAAGAAACTGAGACACAGAGCAATTAAATGCTAGCTAATAAGGAAAGAAGCAAAGAATTGACCTGAGGCAGTCTTGGTCTGGGATCTGCACTCTTAACCCCTGAGCTAGAACTGTGTCATCGCTCTGCAAATGGTGGTCTGGCTTATCAATGTTGTTGGCCTACCTAATGTAATGACCAAGAACATGGGCTTTGGTGTCACACAGACACAGCTGTTCATGCCCAGTGCGCCACTCACTAGCTGAGTATCCTTAGGCAACTTACTTTATTAAGTAAATCTCTTTGCCTGAGTTTTCTTAATCAAGTACCTAATTTACATGATTGTCATAATGGTTAAATAGATAATGTTTGCAAAGTGTTTCACCAGTGCAACCACATATTAAGGTGTAGCCACTTATTACTGGTACTTATTAGGATAATATCTACTTTCTAAGATAAATTTTGTCCTCAAAGATAGTAGAATGCATTTAGAATGTTTACAGTCAAGTGAGAAATTGACAGAGGAAGGCAGATTCCCTTGTTTCAGCGCTGAAGAAGAGTCAAAAGCCCAGATCTAGCTGTAGTTGGAAAGTTTTGCAGATCTCAAGTGAGTAGCACTTTCATCTAGTTGTTCTTTTATTTCAGAGCATAGAAAATACCCTTATTGGGGGGTTTTTGAACTCTTTTTTGCTGCCAAACGGCAGAAAAACAATGCACTGCTTGTAATCCTTGCTTTAAGAGATCTGTGAACAAAATGAAGAAATAAAGAGCTGGCAGGAACGACTGTGCTGGACCAGTTCAATGCTACACTGCTTTTTGGAGTGGGGGAAAAAAAGAGTAATTTCTTCCATGAGAATAGCCAATGCACATTATTCTAGTGAAAGGGCTTAAACACACAGAATAGAGACAGAACATAAAAAACAGCAAATTGCTTTAAGAAAAGAATGAAGTCCTATGGGAAAAAGATGCTCTCGTTTCCTTTTATACCCGGAGAGCAGAGATTAATGCTGAGAGGGATTGTCTAGCACGGGGTCTGGCGTGTAATGGGTAAGGAGATCAATGAACATTTACTGGAGGAGCAATAGAAAAACACCTAAAGAATTTTCTACACAGCAACCGAAAACTTCTTTCAGGAAAGACAACTATTTGCCTTGATTCTCTCATGAATGTATGTATCATCTGACTATGATAACAAAGAGAGGAAGTGTGAATATAGAAAACTATTGCTAACATTTTTAACTATTTGCTATATCAATATATATTTAAAAGCTTAAGAGGGATGGCCCTGTGGCTGTGTGGTTAAAGTTCCTAGCTCTCCACTTTGGCGGCCCAGGTTTGTGGGTTGAGATCCTGGGCGCAGACCTGCTCCACTCATCAGCCATGCTGTGGAGGCATCCCACATATAAAATAGAGGAAGAATGGCACAGATGTTAACTCAAGGCTAATCTTCCTCAAGCGAAAAAAAAAAGAGGAAGATTGGCAATGGATGTTAGCTCAGGGCAAATCTTCCTCTCCAAAAAAGAGGGGAAAACGCTTAAAATTTCATGGAGAAAAAAATAATTTTGGCTTTTGGAATGAGTAAACTTTGCTGTTCTTTGCTGGATAATCTTAAGACTGCTGAGTCTGTGGAGCTGAGAGGCCAGCAGGCACAATGGTTCCAAAGTAAATCAGGTAGTTTTTGCTCCCTAAAAAACCATCCTAAACCTGGTGGTTGTGATGTTAATTTACTGTGTTAACTTGGCTAAGCCATGGACCTAGATATTAGGTCAAACACCAGTTTAAAGCTGTGAAGATATTTTTTAGATGAGATTAACATTAACATTAATTAAATCAGTAGCCATTGAGTAAAGCAGATTACCCTCCATAAAGTGGGTATGCATAACCCAATCAGTTGTAAGCCTTCAGAGAAAAAAACCTGAAGTCTGAGGAAGAAGGAAATTCTGCCTCCAGACTACCTTTGGACTCGAGCTGCAATGTCATCTCTTTCCTGGGTCTCCTGCCTGCCAACCTGCTCTACAGTTTTCAGACTTGCAGCCCCATAATCAATAAGCGAGTTCCTTAAAATAAATCTCTCTCTCTCATATGTATAAGTCTTATATATGTCTTATATACACATCCATACACACATATTATGTATATATATGTGTAAATACACACATATTTATAAATATAAATATGCACATTCTATTGGTTCTGTTTCTTTGAAGAACCCTGACTAATACAGTGGCTTATTCAACAACCTTTATCTAGCTCACAGTTTGTGGGTTGACATTTTGATCTGCCTTTGTCAGGATTGCTCCGATAAACTGGGCCAGACATAGCTGATCTGGACTGACCACTCATATATCCGCAGCCTGCTCCTTGGTTGGCTGGGGCTGGCTGGTTTAAAATGGCCTAACTGGGATGACTCACCCCAGTTCCACGTGGTCTCGAGTCCTCCAGAAGTCTGGACGGGGCTTATTCCCATGGGGACTGGGCAGGTTTCCGAGACAATGAGCAGAAGCATGCAAGGCCTCTGAAGGCCCAGGCTCAGAATTGGCTCTAGATCGCTTTTGCTGGATTCTGTTGCCCAGAGCAAGTACAAGGTCAAACCAGATCAGAGGGGAAGCAAAATATTCGCTACCTCCTGATGACAGGGATTGCGAAGAGACTGTGGCAATTTGCAATCTACCGCATAGCTGAATCGAAGCTCACAGAGTGTTAGCAGGTGAGAGCCTATGGCTGCAGTAGTTGTGGCTATATATTATAAACAGTGAGTAAGATATTACGCTTGACCTGAAAGAGCTTATAGTAAGTGGGGCTGAGGGAGGGATAAGGATAGCAGTAATTACAGCAAACATTGATACATGCAATAATTGAAACTGTGAAAGCCCTAAAATGGGAAATTTAAATCAGGTCAAGTGGACAACAAGACTTCCTGGAAGAGGTGTGACTTGAATGATTATAGTTAGAAAAGTCCACAATAAGCTAAAATGTATGCCAGGAAGAATACCAAATTTGCGTTTAGGTAATTAAGATAGAGAACATATTATTAGTAATTTTAGGTGGTGATTAATAGTATGGGTCTTTGAGTTAAAAAAACTGAATTGGACACTCAGCTTCACTACTTAACAGGTATCTGAACTTTGGGCAGATCATTTAACCCCGTTACTACTTAAATCCCTTATTAGAGGATGGAAACAAAATAGTGCCTACCGATCAAGGTTGCCCTATTAAGTGAAGCGTACATAAAGCTTGACAACAGTGTCTGAAGCATAGTAAGCACTCAATAAATTATGCTATTATTGCTACACATTTTCTTTTAATAATATTCATTTTTGCATATTTTGGTTTTTAAACTCCAACAGAGACCATTTTCAAAAATTCTTTTTAGTATTAGAGTCACAAAAGTTAAATCAAATAGTCGAATCCTTGTTTCTCTTAAGCTTCAGAAAAGCCCTTTCTTGGGAGGGATAGACAATCTATGGCTGCTCTCCAAGACAGCAGAGCTCAGTGTGGGGTCCACTGCCCCGTGGAGGTCCCCAAAACCCTTTCAAGGGTAAGCAAGGTCACAATTATTTTCATAATAGTGCTAAGACATATTTGCCTTTTCCGCTGTGTTGCTGTTTACACTGATGATGCAATAACGATGGCAGGTAAACTGCTGGGTATCAGCACACATCAAGGCAGAGGCAGAAACTCTGCTAGCAGTCTTTGTGTTCTTCACCTCCAGTCACTCACAATAGGGAAACATGTCCGTTAGCCTTAGGGATCGCCTTAAAGAAGCAACGTACATTACCTATGAGAGTCAACCCTTGGATACAGGCGATTTTAATATTCTATGTGATGAAATGAGAAGTAGACAAAAAGCACTTCTGCTACCTGTTGAATTAAGATTGTTGCCTTGAAGGAAATCACTTGTGTGATTATTCGAGTTGTGAGCTGAACTAGCCAGTTTTTCCAAGCAAACATCATTCTTTAGCTGAAAGAATGACGGATAAACTATGGTTGTTCAGACTTGGGTGTTTGGCAGACATTTTCACAAAAATTGAATGGACTGAGTCTGTCACTTCAAGGAAAGTGTTTATTGCCAATGATAAATTTTCAGCTTGCAAGCTTCTGATACCTCAAGGCATTTCTAATGAGATTGGTGATGATAGAAATGAATGTGATTTTGGAGTATTATATTTAAAAATGGGCCCATATTTGGAAGATCTGCATAAGTCATGAACCAATATTTTCAAAATGACCAGTGCATAATTTTACAAAATCATGCATGTATAGCAGACCCATTCAAAGTTTAATATAGAACAGTGGATTTTAGAGGCCGGCCCGGCAGCGCAGCGGTTAAGTGCGCACGTTCCGGCCCGGGGTTCACCAGTTCAGATCCCGGGTGCTGACATGGTACTGCTTGGCAAGCCACGCTGTGGCAGGTGTCCCATATATAAAGTAGAGGAAGATGGGCATGGATGTTAGCTCAGGGTCAGTCTTCCTCAGCAAAAAGAGGAGGATTGGCAGCAGATTGGCAGCTCAGGGCTAATCTTCCTCAAAAAGAAAAAAAAGAAAAGAATGGTGCCATCATACAATAAAATATCATGTAGCCATTAGAAAGAATGTCATTAAGAATATTTAAGGCCATGAGAAAACATTCACCAAATATTAAAAAGTCACGGAAGAATTAGAAAGTGTACAGACAGTAACATATTAACTTTATTGAGAAATAATAATAATGCCAAAATGCTAACAATGATTACCTCTGCCTACTGAGCTTATAGTTATTTTTGTTTTCTTCTCTATGCTTTCTGTGTTTTCTACAAGCATGTAAATAAAATTTTGAACCATCCACATACACCACAATCTTCTGAGTATATTGTGTCCCATGGTGTGGTGTAATAATAATGTTTATAATAATAACACAAGGTCATTTTATAAATATTAAATTGTGCTCAATATCCTCTATTTATAAAGAAAGGAAATATGTGTGATGGAAGCATGGATTTGATTAGTCTTTATACTTTTCTGTGCTTTTATTTCTAATTCTAAATTTCAGGAGGTGGGCAATGTACTTTTTAATGCTTTCCATCCAAACAAGTTAAAATTTTAAAAAGTTAAAGTTCTTTAAGAGGTAACCTTCAATTACCTGAAAAAGTAATTTATGTGAAGTACCTTGTTCCCTTATTGCTGGTTAAATGAAACATTATTGCACATATTACAGAGGAAAAGGTATTTATTTGACTTTTGGTAGGTTCAAACCCAGTGCAATTTAATACTATATTTTCCATACTGCTCAAGTTGATCTTATAATTTAAATGGCAGAATTATGAAAATCTATCCTATATTAGTATCAATGTATTATATCAATTAGAATCAACATATTATACACAATACCCAAAGGTTTAGGAATATTTTTAATAGTCTTACAATGTTTCCAAAATACAGTATCAGAGAAATAGAGGCACAGGGAGTTTGCAAGGCTGGTTCAGGTTTACATAAGAGAACATGCCAACGTTGACCCATCCAACAGGAGAATTACAGAGATGGGAATTGAGTCAACGCTTCCTCCGAAACCATTATGGCAGGCTCAGAGCAATTTGTCTACATGCCGAATTATGTTTTTCCTCATCAATATACTCCATTAACTAGACTTTTTTTTAACTTAGTGAAAAGTAATCAAATTTAATCCTACCACTTATAGGAATAGAAACAATTTCTTCCCATTGATCTTTAGTTGTCATTAAGGAAAGTGAACTTCAGGACCCCCATCTTGATTTCAGCATGGCTCTCATCATACAGATCTACCTGTGGGGGTTTTCTTGAGCTGCAGAGCCCAATTATGTGCTCAGAATTCAGCCAGAAGCTGATCTTATAAATGGCACTAAATCCCAATGCATATTATTGGTTTGATATGACTGTTATATTCAGATTTTGACCATCTGGCTCTCTTATTTCACCCATCCGTGTGTGCTTGGGTTATTATTCTATAAGAAAGTCCTTAAATTGAAGAAATAGCAGGCTCACAATAAATAATCCCAATGAAGTTTGTCTTGATGCTTACAGTTGGCTGTGTCTGCTGAGCCTTGATTAAAAGCCCTTTGGCCCTGTTGATTCATCATCTGAGCCCGTTTATTTAAATGTATTCCCCCCTCCTCCTCTCACCTCCAGGAGTCATCTTCTTCACTATCTCCATGTGCATGCTTTTATTCTTTCTAACGGGTTAATTACAGAGAACTAGTCCTAATTCCTATTTCTGCATGGGTGATTATAGCTATGCTAGATAGGCACACAGGAAACAAGGGGAAATAGTAGATACCATATTTTTAAATCTTTTAAAAAATGCATTGATGAGCTGGCAAGAAAGTAAGAAATACTAAGAATTATAAGTTTAAGTCAAACCAGAAACCTGGAATAGTAAGCAGAGCACTAAAACCAAGTTGTGACCATTGGGCATTTTCCAAACTCAATGAACTCTAGCTACAACTTTTATGGCCTGGTGGGTGGGTGGGAAGAGAGAGAGAGAGGGACAAAGGCCAAGGCCAGCCCAAAAGCTCATCCAGCTCTTCAAAGAGTGGGAATCTTGAAGTTCAGAGAAAACATTTAATTAAAATAAAATAAAGTAAAAAACAGTTCCCCACATTTTCTATTTGGAACACTTCCCATTATAGAAGCCGAAGAGAGAGCAGACATCTGACCTAGAAGCTAACGCAGTGGCACACGACCTCAGCTTGTCCAATCAGAGCTTTTACTCAAGTCTGGGATCTTGAGAAAATAATGCAAAGCTCTGAGGATGGTAGAGATTCTGTAAAGCCGTTGCAACAGTGGAGTCAAGAGCACAGCAGCATCAGGGCAGAAGCTTCCATTGGTAGCAGTGCGAATGGCCATTCTCAGCTGCCTGGTTTCATGTGGTTCCTGCATATTTCCCGAGTATCGTTCTCCAGACTTGTGATTGATTCTTTTAAATATACTTCTAATGAATATTACGTCTAATAAATTTCTATTTAAATTAGCCAGAACTTATTTCCGATGTTTGCAACTGAGCACTTCGTTGATATAATCTTCCGCCAAACTCAGAAATCATCAATGCCCAAGCCAGAGAATTCTTTCTTGGGGGATCGTCACCCAGGAAAGCCTAAATCTAAGTAAAAGATGCTAATCTGGAAGAAAGTTTTCTCGCAGTTACAGTTGCTTTAGCTCAGGGATCTATCCAGGGTTCTGACCCCCACTGTTACTCTCTGAGCTCAAAAGCCTTGGTTGTGCTCCTAATCTTCCTGCTTTATACCTTCCTAAACTCTCATCCACAGGACTATGACTCATGACCATTCCAATAACCTGTCTTGAATCTTCATGGTCCAATCACACTTTGACTAATTCACATCAAGAAGAATTATGATGCTCATTTTCCAAATCATAAAACTGAAATTAGTTTAGTAGCTTGATGGAGTTATCAGTGAGGAGCAAAAAGCCTGTATCCTAGTCTTTCACAACTAATGTTGGCTTGTGGTACTGATAATCTGTTTCACTTTGTTTTCAGAGAGATGTTCTCATTCATTTCTTAATAAAGACATACTGAACACCTGCAATGATCCCAGCCCTTTGCTAGGTGTTCTAGTCGATATAAAGAAATTGTCTTCCATCAGGTGGGCCTGTAGTAAGAATATCTCAATTTGAATGCTGGTTTATCCAGTTACACTGTATGAACTCACATAAATTTCTTAACTTTTAGCCTCAGTTTCCTTATCTAGTGAAGGTGATACTCATCTGCCCTCTATCTGTCTAAGAGAATTGTTGTGAAGGTCAAATAATAATTGTTGCCAGTAAAATAATAAAATGTTCTTCCAGGAACTTGGAAACAAAAAATTAAGGTCACTCTCCAAGAGCATCATATCACTTACATGTGAACTCTAACAAAGTCAAACTCATAAAAACATAGGTTGCCAGGGGCTGGAACATGGCGAAATTGGGGAGATGTTGTTTAACAAACCAGCAACCAGTAGATAAATGAGTACTAGAGATCTAATGCACAGCATAGTGATTATAGACAACAATACTGTATTATAAGTTTCAGAGTTGCTAAGAGACTAGATCTTCATTGTTCTCAACACAAAAAGGAGATGATAATTATGTGATGCAACAGAGGTGTTAGCTGACGCTACAGTGATAATCAAAGTGCAATGCATAAATGTATCAAACCAACACATTGTACACCTTAAACTTACACAATACTGTATTCCAATTTTACCTCAGTAAAAACAAATTTAATTAAATTCAGAATTAAATTATGAAATCAAGACAACAAAGAATCAGAACCAAGCTAGTTGACATCACCTTAAGGAGACAGAATGAATTGCAGGTCAGAAAATGTGAACAATAATCTGATGAATCACATTAAAAGACTTAACCATTGAATGAGACAATAGTAAAATGGACTGTCGAAAACATCAAAAGAAAAGTCAGAGATGCAAACATTGGGAACACACCAGAGAACCTTAGCTGAAGAACTTTAGTATAATGGTTGCATTAACAAAACATCTACATGGCAGAGATGGAAACACCAGATGAAAAGTTAGCTTTCTTAGCTTCATCTTTGCCAAGTGATCTTCTAGAAATGTTTAGATTTATATGGTAGGTCTGTCTACAGGGTGATGTTCAAATGAGCATTCTTGTCAATGTCACCATTGTAGTTCCACTTTGGGAAAATTTGCAATTTTTTTTAAAGATTTTATTTTTCCTTTTTCTCCCCAAAGCCCCCCAGTACATAGTTGTATATTGTTAGTTGTGAGTCCTTCTAGTTGTGGCAAAAATTTACAATTTTAAAATTAGTCTTGTGACCTTGGCTTCTGTGAGCCCACGTCTGAGGATGACTTGTTGACAAAATCTTATTTCTGAGCCTACAAGCCTGAGAACCAAACCCTAAATTCACCATTGATGCTATCTTGGGAAAGCTCAGGAAAGGCAGCCAACACTCTGAGTCA